>NC_048288.1:5042011-5064511 GCF_009762535.1 Notolabrus celidotus | reverse complement strand
TTGACCTAACTGTGAAATCACACGACACTGCGCTGTAGATACTCTCTGTGGTTTACCTGACTCATCAGCTGTTTCTGTCTTTGTGTCGATGTTTGTTATTATTTCAGTGTGTCACGTGGTTGAAGGGAATGATTGCTTGTTATTAATCTTACCTCTGTGGTTAACACTCTCTCTTGCACTGTACTCTTTTGTTTCACTCTCATTCTCTCTGCATTAATCATTGATGAAGTCATGAAAAGCTACTTGAATATTTAACCATGAATTATGTCTTTGCCAAGGGTGCTGATTTATGATCTACCAAAGAATGTAAGCTCTTTATGCATAACATCCTGTAAAAAAATCTCATGTTTAGAATGAAAAGGGATGCTGTTTGTATTTATTGACTATTTGTATTGATAAAAATGAGACTATTATGAAAACCTATGTGTTGTTTTTAAGGCACTGTGAGGCACTTTCATGCTGTGTTAATTCTTGTGACCCTTAGGTACTGTTTTTTTCTGGGACGAGGACTGCATTTCCCATGAGCAACATCCTCCACTATGTGTCTTGTCAACATGTGCATTTGTTGGGGAGGTAAATGCATGAATACAGATCTTGTTTTTTAATCCAAATGTGTTAAAGACAGCTGTTAGCAGGGTGCGGAGTGTAAGAGCCACGACATGATCATTGAAGTTAATTTAAAATATTGTTCTAAATTCAACTCCACTCTCAACTCAATTCATATTTATTTATAAAGCACCTTTCATACATTCAAGCATGCAGCCCAAAGTGCTTCAGAGACAGAAAACAACAGCAATAGACAAAATGATACAAGGCTAAAACAAGATAGAGGAATGTGATATGAAATACTAAAAAATAAAATCAATTAAAATGAAATCAATCAATTAAAGCTAGGGTTAGTAGTCTTGGAAAACTAGCATGTATTTGAATGTAGCATTTCCTCAGGACTCCATCTAACCCATCCCCTCGGAGCTCCTCCAAAACGATGCCCTCGCTCACATGCACGAGTGCCGCTGATTCGCTACCATATGATGGTGACTGATTCAAAACTGGTCCTCAGCACATCGTTTGTGTTTTGCACTACGTCAACTCATGTCTCACTCTGGTAAGAAAACACCAAAACATTCTCATAGTGAAAGTTAAAAACACAAACAAACAGGAAATGTACACTTTGCAGGAGGCAGGCAGAACGGCAGGACGGGATTTGATTGGTTTCATCATTTGGCTCCTGATGGCAGGGATTGGTTGGTGTTTTCCCAGGTTTACTCCGGCTGTAGATAGAGGCTTTTTTTACCTCTTTTTTAAGAACACATTATGTATTGATTGCCATCAGAACATAAAGATCATTTTAACCAGTATAACAAAAAGTGTATCTAAATCTGACTACCAACCCCAGCTTTAAATCAAATCTGATAAGTACCAGAAAGAAAGAAGAAACATGATAACTAAACTTAACACACAAGAATATTCTACCAAATAAAACACTGAAAACTTACTCAAGATCTCAGGAAATCACAGAGAGCAAAAGGACAAGGACCACAAGAACACAAAGAGGTAACAAATGAAACGCGGTAGGCTACATGAATCACTAAAACACAACACTGGGAAGACACAAGGATAACTCTTTAAAATAAAACCTAAAATCAAAGACAGAATATAATGAAGAAAATAAAAAACAACAGCAGAATTACTACATTTCTTCAAATTAAATAATATGTTTAAAATGAAATGGAATAAGAAATGTCTTAAAACCCCATGTCTTCATTGAATTTTATTCCAAACCACATCTTTAGAAGTATTGGAGGTGTTATATTTTTACTTTCCAGCAACATGAGCTTTATAAATTATCTAAGTTTTATCAACAGGTCTTTCTTGTAAGGAAATGATCCTACTCTCAGAACTTTTCTCCCCACATAACTATTTCCAATATGGCTCCCGCCGACGATTGGCCTCAAAACAGCGATTCAGAAACAGATAGATGACGTCACAGGGACTACGTCTATTATTTACACAGTCTATGACCTGAACGGCGCTCCAGGAGAATATTTGCAGTTTGCATAATCCGGTGGAAATTCCTAGACTTTTTAGAGCGCTTTAAGATCCAATCACCACTAAAGTTTTTTATATATGTAAACTTGTAACCGCAGGGCCTGTGGATCCACCTTTTTCGAATAAAGGAGCCACATATCATGGGCATGCTTATCTGTTCTTTTGCTGTAAGCATGACACTCTGTGGCAGGTGACTGTGAAACCTGTGTGTTTGGTGTGTTTGCAGCAGGTTTCAGTCCTTAAAGAATATAACATGGGCCCACTATGAGACTCATCATTGCAAAAAATACAACAGCTGTTTTTCTAAAAAGATGGTTCATTAAATGTGAACATTTTCAAATGTACTTATACTTTTTTGTATTAACACAAAGGGAAACATTTTGAGTTGTCGTTCTCTATTGGTTATTATGTTGTGATTTTACTGGGCTAGCCCACTTGAGATCAGCTTGGGCTGAATGTAGCCTCTGAAGTCCCTGCTCTAAAGTCTCCAGGTAGACTCTGCGTTGACTTTGGACTTGATAAAACTCAGAGGACCAACACCAACAGATGACATGACACCCAAAACCATCATAGACTGCAGAAACTTCACTTTGGACTTCCCCCTTAATTCTATGCCCCTTCTGTATTCCTTCAAATTTGCAAATGAAATACAAAATGAACTTTAATCTGAAAATAGAATTTTAACCACTGAGGAACTGTCCAGTTCTTTTTTCTCCTGAGTCCAGGTAAGACTCTTCAGACGTTGTCTTTGATTCAAGAGTGTGTTGGTATTAGGACTGGACTGGTATTAGGATTTCTCTGATAACCATAGTTTGCTCCGTTTTGGAAAATATGAAGATCTGCTGATGGCAGACTCCTTCATGTTTCTGATTGGTCCTCTGTTGCTACACTGCCCTGTTCGTGTGAATGTGCCCACAGTAAGTCCATCAGGTTGATGATCAGCTCTGTGGTAATGCTTTGCACAATCTCCTCTGTCAGGGTGAGTGAAGCTGGATAACCAAAAGATACCCAGGGTACGTTGAACTGGCTTCATAATGAAGGCCCGAGGTGACTTCATTAGTTTTACACAATGTGATTATTTAGCCGTGTCACTGTGGCCTGGTGCAGTTTCAGCAGTGGTGAAATGAATTGCCTTCTCTGCTGCCCTTCCATTGGATAACACATAAAAAAGTGCCCTGCGAATACCCCTCCTATGTATAAAGTGAAGAAAAGTACCCTCTGGATGCAATACTATTGGACTTAATGTAGAAAAATTCCCTCTGGATGCCCTTACACTCAATAAATTGATAAAAAGTGCCCTGTGAATTCTTCTCCACTGGGTTGAATGCACAAAAGTGCTCCCTGGATGCCCTTTCAGTGGATTGAATACAAAAACTTGGAATCCTTTGCATGACTTTTCAGTAAATAATGTGAAAGTGTCCTCTAAATGCCCTTTTATTAAGCTCCTGGGGTAAAAGTGCCCTCTGGATATCCTGCTAGTAAACCTAAGGTAAAAAAAAAAGCAAGCTCTAGTTGCCGCTTTAGTGACAAAATGGAAATAAGGTGCCCTCTGGATGCCCTTGTAGTTAATTATTTTATATTATGTTTACTATGTATGGAACCCCTAAAAGGACATGATTAAATAAATTTTGTTTTCTCTATTTCTCGAGGTAACAAGTTAATTCTATTTGTTTTTTCAAGATCGCATCTTATTTTTCTCTTATCTCAAGATAACAAGATTTGTTTTCTCGAGACAACAAGAAAAATAAGGAGAAAATTGCAGAAATAAAATGTATTTAATCATGTCCTTCAGGGCTTCTGTACTAAATATAAAAAGAGCACATTCATACACATGGCAACCAAGTATCTTCAGGTGATGGGAAAGGCCTGTTAGGTTTCTTTAATTATTTGGTTTTTTTTTTAGTTTTTTTTAACAAACATTGTTTAGAAAAATGTTGCTTCGGTAACGAATAACAATCCATTTTGTCACGAGAGATGTATCTTACAGGCTGAAGATCAAAAACACACAAAAAAAGCTTTGTTCTCTGGATCAAAAGAGATGAATGATCCCATTATCACGAAAAAAAATAAGGTGTGATCTCAAGATAACGACAAAATTTACTCCATATCTCTAGAAAAAAGAGAAAATAAAACATTAAATTATGTCCTTTAAGGGCTTCTGTAACTCTTTAAAATAATCAATAATATAGAAGTATTCTGTAAAAATACTGTAAGTACCAGGGGTTTGAAAGGAGGTGCCCTCTTTAGGGTTTTTTCACCCCTGCCCCTCAAACAGCCTGAGTACGGCACTGAGTTCCAGTTTATCTAGCTGGGAAGTCAAATATCAGTTTCCCTGATTTCATAAACACTCACAGTCCAGGAGCAATTCATTGACAACTTTGGACCCGAGTTGAGCTGAAGTAGAAACAACAACAGTGACAAGAGACGCCTTCATGGGACTTGACTTGACTTTGAATAACAAGCAGCTGATGTTTGCTAACTCGACTCGTAAAATGCACCGAGCTGAAACTGATGTCACCTCTGAGTGTTTGGGGTGATTCTACACGTTCTCCTTTCCTTCAGTGTCTGAACAGAGTCCAGATCTTTGTGCACACATGTTGATCTCCATTGTGGACACTTGAGTGTTAGGCCAGTTCTGCCTCTTAAACATTAGTGCCTGCAGAGATGTTGAGATTATCACCTCTGTAGATCTCACAGCTAGCATGACCACATCCCCTCTCACTTCTTCTCTTTTTAGAATTTGCCAATACTTCCTAAAGATAATGTGACAGACAGAGTAGAGTATAAGATGGGAACTTATATGCATGGTGCAGCAACACTGATGCAGCTTTTCAGTCCTTATTGGTTTATGGGTGTGATGTGTTTCTAGTATTACTGCATAAAGCTGATTCTGCATCAATGCCTGCTAACTTGGGCTCTTTGTGTTGGCACTGATCTGTATCTGAGATGCTATGTCAACAGAGTTTGTCAAACTCAGATAAGCGTTTGTTCTGCTTTAACAGTTATCTGCATTTTTTGTTGCTAAACTACAAGTACATGACGAGGAATGATGCTGTTTAGTTTCTTGATAATAAGGTCTTTCTTAATTATTAAACTCAAGCAGTTAGACATACAGTTAGACATCCAGGATCACATAGCAGAAAGTCATCAGTCAAAGCATCTACAAGGTGATGCATCATCCTCCAGTCCCTTCAATCTGCTTTCATATATCGTAGATGGAAAATAACAGCCATTCACTTTAGGTTGACCAAAAGGAGGAAGCAACAAGCTCTGTGGTTGTGATACCAAGGGTGTGCAAACACCTCCTGTTCTGACAAAGCATGCACCCCCTCCACACACACACACACACACAGACACACTATGCAAAACTGGACAGTGGTTTCTGAAAACATACAGACAAAGCTCACTACTCTTCCACGGGAAGTTGGGACCCACACACAGCATCTGGTTGCATACATCCACACAGATACACACGCTTCTTCCCATGTAGCTTTAACACTGTGAAGACTTGAACCAGCTGATTCTCTTGCATGTAAAGATGTGCTGTAGTGACGAGTGCACACTCCGCAACCTGTTCTTCTGAGAACCATGAGGTAAGTGAGAGCGCTCTGGTTTCTGGGTAATGCAGTGCTGTACTTTTGCTAATAATTAAACAGTGGACTCTGTCTCGTTTTAAACTTCCTGGTTCTTTTCATTTAGTTTGTTTCTAGTTTCCTGTTGAACTGATGATACGTATGACCACCTGAAGACATGCTGAACTTAACGTAAGTCTTACATTGTTCTCTATTTAAGTCTTGATCTGGATTATGTGGACAGATATGAGTTACATTCTGTATTGGTGAAAATAAGAGGATATCATTTTCTGCTTCCAAGAGTGGAAGATTAGTTATTGTACTTTTTCTTCTTACCTTTAATTTCAATTTTATTCCTTCATATAAAACTAAATATAGATTAAAGTTACTTTCCATATGCTGCCAAAAAGATATACATTATATATGTGTTAAATATACACTACCAGTCAGATGTTCGGACACACCTTCTCATTCAAGGGTTTGTATTTATTGTAATGATTATAAACACTGTAGATTAATACTGAAGACATCAAAACTATGAAAGAACATATATGGAATTATTGAATGAACAAAAAAGTGTTAAACAAAGCAGAATCTGTTTTATATTTTAGATTCTGTAAAGTAGCCCCCTTTTTCCTTCATGACAGCTTTGCACACTCTTGGTATTCTCTCAGTCTGCTTCATGAAGTGGTCTCCTGGAATGGTTTCTAATGAACTTGAGCCTTGTCAAGAGTTCATTTGTAGAATGACTTGCCTTCTTAATGTGTTTGAGACCATCAGTTGTGTTGTTCAGAGGTAGGGTTAGTACACAATGGATAGCCCTATTTGACTACTGCTGTAATCCAGATTATGGTAAAACCAGATTATTTCATAGTTTTGATGTCTTCAGTATTAATCTACAATGTTGGAAATAATTAAAATAAATACAAACCATTGAATGAGAAGGTGTGTCAAAACTTTTGAGTGATAATGTATATACATGGTTTATTTTATTTTCCTTTGTTTAGAAATGAGTAAAGAGTAGAGAGGGATCACTTTAGTGGGAGATATTAAATATGCATATGTCTATGATCATATTTGTGCTCAGCCTCTCTGATTAAATATGAAAACTTTATATTTCTAAGACTATTCACTCTTTTTTATAACTATCAATGCTGCAAAAAAAAAAACAACAATATTTTGTTTTCAATATTAATGAAAAATGAGTTGTATTTTTAATTGAATCACTATCTCCAAGGATTTTTGTTCAACAATTTGTCCTTTTCCCTGACATTCCCTTTTTTATGCTCTCATATTGAATACAAGCACATCCAGCTGTTTGTATGTTAAGGTGCTCTATAATTTGTTTTATAATTATTAATGATGTTAAATAATAATAATGCAAACAACATGACTACACCCCTTTATTGTTATATAGTTATTAAAAATATCCAGTGTTCTGCAATATTGCTAACCGTGTAAATAGTCGTAAATCAAGGGGTTAATTTAATCAGAGAGGCCGAGTATTTACACATTCATAAAATAAAAAATTATTTACTCAAGCAGAACGTCATTGTGGATTACGGTTAGGAACTAGGAACTCATTGGTTAATGGTGAGCAATAGGAATGATTGATACAGCTTTATTAATCATGTGTTAATAATCCTGACTCATGTGTTACTCAGGCACACACTGGGCAGGAATTGAACCCTTGTTGTAAAGTATAATCTAAGTGATGTGTCACCATTGTGTTTACTCGTTCTAGACAGACTTTAGGTTGTCTCCGTGCTCTTGCTTTACTTCACATCCAACTCTTTAACTTGAACTGTACACCACTTCTCGTTTCTCATCCAGATCTTTCTTCTTTTTCTCTAAAGGTCGCCGTCCACTGAAAACCAAACCATGTTTTCCCAAACCACAGCCACGAATTCTTTCATGAACACAAGCTCGCCAGGCACCACAAAACCACCGGGTGATGATGACAACAACACTAGCATCGTCCTGCTCCCCATCTACTCTCTGGTTCTGCTCACTGGCACTGTAAGCCTGAGCCTGATGGTGCACATCATGAGGTCAAGCACTGCATCCATCACCCTCCATCACCGTTCTTTAACCTCATCTTTGCCCACTTCATCTTCCTCGTCACCGTCCCCTTCAGGATTTACTACTACACCACTAATCACTGGAACATGGGAGCTGGATGGTGTAAAGTGGTCAGCAGCATGATCCACATCCACATGTACATGTCCTTTATTTTCTATGTGATTATCCTACTAACGCGCCTGATGACGTTCTACCACAGAGCGGAGCAGATGGCGTCCCTCCAGAGGATTCAAGCACTGGTTGTGAGCGCTATGGTGTGGATAGTGGTGCTTGTCACAGTACCCTTAATAATCCACTATTCCTACGGCAAAGAAACCCCAATGACAAACAGTGCTTCAAGTTTGGCAAAAGTATAAAAAATAGTGCCAGAGTGATCAACTACATTATCAGCACGTTGATCATTGTTGTGGCCACGGTGCTAGCCGGCCTCCAAGCAAACGTCCTCAGGGTGTTATACCGGAAACACAGCGAGGGATGCAACTCGCAGCAAGAGTTTGGAGCTCAGCTGAAGAGTATGTGCTTTGCTCTCATCATGGTGGTCTGCTTCATTCCCTACCACATGTTCCGGCTGGGTTACTTACAGGATATTCACCTGGAGGATGCCAATGAAGTTTTCCTGAGTCTGACACCTTTAACTGTTTGGACATGCTCACTTTCTTGGGAAGGAGAAACTGCTACATGTGCTTTCTGGGAAGGGCTCCTTAAAAAGGGACTTCATATTATAGAAAAGTGTCTCTTTACAAGCCTTTAATGCAGCTGTTGTCAAAACTGTTTAATGTGGAGGCCAAAAAATATCCAAATAGTGAAGTGGTATGTTTGAAAATGATGCAGATACTGGAACACATACAGAAGTAAAGCAGGATATGCTGCAGAAGAAATAAATCTGCAAAAACAAACGACTTTGCTTACACACCATGAGTATGCAGTGACTATATTTACTCACGGCACATTTTCTATTGATGCATTGTTTCACTTTTCATTCTTTTTTTCACATGAGTGTTGCAGAATGATACAAGACAGGTGAGAGACATGACCCTATATGATACAGTATGGAAGAGGAGACTACAAGTGTGCACACTGAGGAGAGATGAAACCAAAAAGACAGAGGTTTACAGGAACTAACAACATTCTGTGGTACTGAGAGTTGGGGACGTTGAAAGGTTGTGTGTGTGTGTGTGTGTGAAGTGTGTGTTGTTTCGATTTTCGAAAGCACATGTGTCATGTAAGGGTGCGTGTCTTTTATTCTACTTTTATTGCACCTTTCTATTTGATATTACATTTGCATTGTTGCCAAATTTGCAGCTCGTCATTTCATGTACTGTAATTTTTCCACTTTGATGCCGTTTGTTTGATTTGCAATCCTGCAAGTTTCTGTCTTCCACTTCATTTGTTGTCTTTGTTTTAAATGTTGTGTATGTTTATATTTTTTTAAATATTCATTGTGTCTGAATTTACAGCATGTCTTTCCTGAACAAGATCTTTATTGGCAGCAGCAGCATATCTGCCCTGCCAGAGGGTTGGCACTGCCCCCCCTTGTAACCTGATTGGACAGCCAAAAATCCTGAGTTATGATTGGATGTTTTTCTTGACAAAGGCAGGACTTATGCTAAAATCAACTGTTTGGAAAGGATCCACAGGTTGGTAGATGTCTTTGACTTTAAATGTAGCACATAAGTTTTTGTTTATGCCTTTAATTGTGACTTAAATTTCAGCACTTTGTTGTGTCATTTGAAAGTGAAAAATATAGATTTATATAAAGAAATACAAACCGCTGTATGACACTTAAAATCCTGTTATATGAGTAGATAGTGAAGACAGAGAGGGTGAAAGCTATTTATTAATGTGTGCCTATGTCAGCTCTCCAGTTGCCCCCCCCCCCCCCCCCCCCCCCCTGATGACACAGTCCAAACGCACCGCCGCCTTTTTATCTACATTTGTTTTTGTAATAAAGATACCTTTAAACTGAGAACGACTCTATTCAGTTCTGTCAGGCGTAGCACTCTCTCTCATGACTTCAACCTGCCTCTCTTTGTAGTGATGTGTTGGTCGTGAACGATCCGGCTCTAAGAGCCGGCTCTTTGAAGTGAACGACGGGAGCCGGTTCCTGACTCCTGACAGGGAGCCGTTTTTTTTATTTTTCTCGTCTTTTTCTATTAAAGCCTCACGTGATTGGTCAAGACATGGTGTCGCCTTGACCAATCACGTGTCTACATTGAGCAGAACGGGGAGGGGAGGGGTTACAGACACACACAGCACAGTGAGCGCACCAACAGGAGGGAGACGAGAGGGAGAACATGCGCGACACAGAGAACGCACTAGAAAGGTGAGAAAACGAGTGACTGCAGGAAACACAGTAAACTTTAGACACATTTAAATGACATAGTCAGTTTAAAGGCAGAGTGTTGACTGTGCAAGGTTAAAATATGTCATCAATCAGGCTCCACAAAAACCTGCAAAGGCACATTAGATCTGTCCTGTGAAGGATCTCAGTCATCCAGGTCATGGACATTAGAACTGTTTATCCATCAGTGCAGTTAGAAGAATAAAGACAGTGAAGGGAACCTGCTGTTAATGAAGGTGTTTCAAAGTTTATAAATAATATACAGACATCAGAGATTGGGACCTTTTGTCTAATTGAGATAAGTCTTGTTTTCTGTACCTTATAATTTAATTTCAGTGGAACTCTGCTCCATGTTGAGTATATAAATAAAGCCTTTAAATGATACACATTTGATATAATGTATGTTTTTTACATTAGTTATTCATTTGACATATAATTTAACGTTATTTTAGGTAATACATTCATTCAAACAAGAAAAAATCTTGGGAGCCACTTGGGAGCCGAAAGAGCCGGCTGTTTGTAGTGAGCCGAGCCAAAAGAACCGGCTCTCTAAAAAGAGCCGAAATTCCCATCACTATCTCTTTGGACTCAATATGTATGATATCCTGCCATCTGCTGGCCAGCTGTAAGTACTACATATACTTTAAGCTTGAAATGTAATGTAAAGGCAGATAATGTTTAAAGTGTTTTTATTCTCACATAAACATGACTGGATGTAGACAGATGAGTGAATTAAGTACGTGTGACTGTATTTGCTAACACTTAAACTCTGAGCACTTCACTGAAGTGTTCAGCTGCACAGCTGAGAAGAAAATAAATGTCTAAAATCATTACTTTTCTACTTTTCTTTTGTGAAACATTACCTCAGACCTCTTGGAGCTCTTACTCCTGCCCTTGAGGTGGTTGGAGGCCATGTAGCTGACACACACACACACACACACACAACACATACACACGCACACACAAACACACACACCTGGTGATCCTTTTCCTTTTGGTTTTTATGGAGCTTGGTTACTGTTTAACATCCCCACCCTACTTTGAGTTTGTTTAGTAAATCGATCTAATGACAGGGCTATGGTGGCTCCATCCAATGTGTCGCTCCATGAATTATACGCTGCTCAGCTCTCCAGTCTTCCCTTTTCATGTGTGCTAACACCTTCAGCATTTTCCCGTTCTTAGTGTCACTTAGACTAATGTCTCACTGACGGGCTGCTCGCCACTGGAATACAACGAGACGCCTGGATAAATGCACATTCAAGACGACAACAGGAACCAGGTAAGTCAGACTCCTGTGGCCGAGCGTGTTGTTCTGAATATAATGAATCCACACTGGCTGTTAAATCAGGAGGTTTGTTGTTATTTTTTGGAGGAAGTGAAGCTTACCTTAACACTTTCTTCAGGAAGTGAACTTACATGTTCTGCTAAATCAGGCGGTAAGTATTTTGGTGGTAACATCACGGTCACCTCTATCACACTATCTTAAACTGTGGTTACATTGTGTGTCCTGTGACCACAGCTTGTGACTACTTTGGAATTGAAGCATATGTACAGTTTGTGGTTGTGAAGATGTTAAAAATCTCTTGTAGATTTAGTCCAGTGTTTTTAGAGAGATAGCGTTCTCACCTCTCTGTCTGCAGACAGTGTTCTGTGAAAACAGATAAGATAGCACTCTGTCACGCACGCTGCACTGTAAAGATCAGGTGATGGCCCATTTCATCTGGACCAGGATGTAATCTGTTATAAGAGAGGTGTTACACAGACACATACAGTTAATGGAAACATTATGTAAAAATGAAAGTGCAGTAAATAATGTAAACCAATGAAACTGGCTGTGATTGGAAACGGATGACACCACCCTCAGATATTTTCTGGTCGTCAAACAGCTTGAGCCAAAAGTTAAATACAGAGACGATCATCAGTAACCTGCACATTAAAACTCAGACTTTGTAAAGACTTAAAGGATAATCATTGCTCTTGTTTGTCGTTAGTGTGCTGTTGTGTTGGACTGCTTTTCATTTAGCTGGTGATTGGGTTTGTATGTTTTTTAAGGCACACCTGAATGTTATTTAATGTTTAGTTATGACATGAAACTCATTTAACAGTCAGTGACAAAATAAAACTCCTTCTGTCAAGTATTCTAAAAGTGTCAGTAACACAGACTCTTTACCTCCATGTTTCTATGTATTTGTGTTAATCCAATATCCCTGATTCTTAGGTTTAAGTTTAAGCAGCATGGCATGATACAGCAAAACACACAGCAGCAAGGTAATCTATTCTTTTTATGATTGTCCTCTGTACAGGAAGTAGAGTTTACTAGAGTCAGTTGGCTGGCCTCTCATCATCTACGGCTAATTAAACCCTCTCATGTAGACGGGGCGACAGCGTTTATGGCTGGTTCACACAAATATTAGCCACTTAGCAGGAGGTGTTTATGGCTCAATGAGCTTTTGTTGCTGGGCGGACACAAGGTTTCAATTATGTGCTGCATGTTTTCAACTGTAGAAGCCATAAACCTGTTTTTTTTATTTGTTCCAGTTTTTTTTCTATGAAAATGTAAGTCCTCTGTTCTTCTTTCTATACTTTCTATTTGTGTGACTGTGGCTTCTTTAAAATGCAGTGAATGTGGATGTTCTGAGAAAGGCTTCAATCTCTTTTGATAACAGTGATCAGTTTGAGAGTTCAGGGATTATTGTATCTTAATCCAAATAAACCAAGAGGCTGGGATGATTTTAAAAAGACCCAAGTTTCCTATAAGCACTTAAAGCTGGACTTTCTAGCTTGTCCTTGCTATTGTCTCAAAAAACGTCCTCTCTCAGTAATCCTGGATTCTTGTGTTCAGCAAAACCAGATTATCTGAAAACCTCTTCAAAAAGTTCACACCCTCCTGCCTCTACATCTCTAAACCAGGTTTACACATCCTCGTCCTGGTTTTCTGAAGATCTAGCTCCATGTGTCTGATGATATTAAATCCAGTACAGTCATGCATCAGCTCTGAGGTTGATTCTAGCTGTGAATGTGATTTTCAAGAGTGCATGCTTCTTCACTTTCTGCAGACCTGATGAGTCAGGAAGCCTGACCCTAAATCCTAGTTAAAATGTAATCTCTATCACTCCCCCCATCTTTCTCACTCTCTACTCGTTATTCTTTGTCCCTCTTTACACCTCTCCTATATGTTTGTCATTACCCTGTGAGTGAATATCTACAGCTCTTTCCTCTCACATCACAGTAATAAGAGATCATTTGCTGCACCATGTCTGGTCATGTCCTGTTGGGGCCTTTCTGACTTGCTCACTCATTACTGATGTGAGGTATCAAACCTCCTGTAATACTGCCTCTTATCATTTACAGCCTTCTTTAACACAATAGGCCAAACTGATTATCTGTAAGCCGCACAATAAGATTAAATGTAATAAAATTCCTGATGTAAAAAGGGTGTGTTGGGACATTTTAACTGGTTTATGGTGGTAAATCAGAGTTTACAGCCTCCCTGATCTGAAAGAGGAGCCAGCTCATTGACATCCATCTAACGTATGTGTTTGATTTTCACTATTCATGCCCCCTGCGTCTGTTTTAATACACATTTCTCCTTCAATTTGATTTGATTTACAAGCAGAGAGCTGGAATTATGAAAGCTATACAATCATGTTAACATTTTACTGAACTCATCACGCACTTTGAGTATTCCCACGGCTTATTTATTACAGATTGGTTTATTATTCTTATAGGAAACGAACAAAGAGAATGTCAGAGAGTTATTATAAGCAGTAACAAACATTACCAGTGACAGCATTAAGTCCTCGCTCCACAGTTAAAGCAACAACATTTATAAAAAATAACACCAACACATATTCAGTTCAACAGCATGACTCCGAGTGTGATGCTGCTTTTATAACATTTTTCTACAAACAGCAGAGTTTACAACAATAATAATGCAGATCAGCAATGGAATACTATTTTTTTATGTTAGGACACAAGAAACAAATAATACCAACGTTTTTAAAACTCTCTGCACGCTTCCTTAGACCGACTATTTTGTATTGTTGAAAGCTATTACCCAGCGGTCTCAACAATCACCCAGCTGTGTTAAATACTTGATTCTGATTGGTCAAAGCTTCATAACAATTCTGAATAGCAAGACTGTTGGCTAGGACAATTGGATCACACACATTATATCAAATCAATCCACAGGAAGGAGTCCAGCACATTTATAAAGATTAGGATTTCACCTCTTCCTGTTGACCATGTGATAAAAATGTTACTTTTTGATAGCTTCGGTAAACAGCATGGAGGATCCTTTTGATATTACCCTCAATCTAAGATTCCTGGTTGATGGCTGACCAGCCAACAGAAGAGTTAAGAAGATGAGCTGAGTCTGTGCACATTTCTTACTGTATCTCTGGATTTGTAAATATATTATAAGTTTACTTATTTAGTTCTGTACATACTTTTCTTAGGATATGCTAATTTACCTTTTCACTTTTTTAATTTTTAATTTTTTTTAATTTTTAAAGTTATATTTTTTTGGCCTTTGCCTTTATTTGAGAGACAGCTGAAAGAGAGACAGGAATCATGTCTGGGAGAGAAAGAAGATGTAGCATGCAGCAAAGGGTGAGGGTTGGAAGTGAACCAATGTTGCGGCTGCCTGCAGCTGCTGCTGCAGTAAAGGCTTTTGGCCTGGGTGTACGGCACATTCAACCAGGTGAGCTACCATGGCTCAAAGTGTCAGTCCTCTGTCCTTTTTCAGTCATTTTAACACACTCCTTAAAACCTGCCAAATGTTTGTGTCTGAGTCAAACTGAACTTTGTTTTTACCAATCCTGCTGACCTCAGCAGAAAACTCAACATTAGATTATATATATAGATTGTTCATTCAAGTTCCCAATTGTTTGATTTAAATATTAATTTACCCTCATAATTTGAATAATTCATATATCAACATCTGGTTTCTGTATTGATACAATAATGGAGCACATCATAGCTTGTCCGAGCACCCCCTTATGTAGGCCATGTATGTCAAAGTTTACATCTTTTTTGACCACACCATCCAACTAGACCTCCGCTTTATTGATTTTGTGGAGGTAGACCAACATCATGTTACAGTATCTGTGTTTTTTCTGATCGAAAAGAGCCAGTACCCACCCCCCACCTACGGAGGTACTTCAGGTACACTTGTTATAAGTGCTTAGTAGGTTGTTTTATGTATTTTTTCTTATGAGCACAGCCTGTTTCAAACATAAAAAACACTGAATTGATTGATTCCAATTAAATTAAAGACCGTTTAACAACAAAGCTTTGGTTGTGGCTTTAAGTGATCGGCAAATATTTCATTATTTACAGCAAGTTCCTGAAAGAGCCACAAAAGAAGCAGGGCGTGACGATAAACAAACAAATGAAGAATGTGTATTAATGTGAGAACTTACTGTTGACTCTCAATGACGGAAGTTTGCCTGTGCTAATCCACACACTGCAATTCAGAGGTCACACAGTGATCCTTAAATGGGATTTTAATAAGCTTCATTAGCTCTACCACACCAGAAATGATTGGGTCAAGTGTCTTTGATGTGTATGGTTAATGATCATGTGGGAAGCACACTTACTATAAGACTTTTCCTCAAGGGACGGGGAATATTCACTGGTAAGCTTTTCACACTCTCTGTGAGCTGCTTGAATTTCTTAAATGAAGCTTTAGAAAACATCCAATAGGTTTCACTCACTTTTTGTGGTAAGCGCTTTCCTCACCATTGCCTTTTAATGGCTTCTACAACTTTGTACAAGATGTCAGAATTTAATGGAACACGTTTGATGTCATGTAAGGGTTTGGAGCTGGACTTTAATAAGGCTGTTAAGTGGTAATGAGACTGAACATTGCTCCGTAAGGCCATGATGACTGCTTAAACACTGCGTTGTGAAGGCCCCCTGTTCCCCAAGGGCGGAGACACCCAAATGTTAACTGGATTACACTGCCACTTCTTCTTTGAAATAAATAATCCTCTTCTCTGGCTGCTAAATGGCCTTGTCTTTCTTTTCTTTTACTCTCTGTTTTATACTCTTCCTTTGATTCTCACCTTTGCATGAATGAAAGCAGCTAAGGGAAATTTGTTAGGGCATCCACTAAGTTAATTCATTGTTAAATCCTTTCTGGGATTTAAAAAGTTCCCTAATCATGTGAAGTGTAGCACTTCTTCTCATCTTACAAGTGGGCAGCCACTGATTAACATTCCAGACAATCTGAATTCAAAGTAAATGTGGATTTATGACGGGTTTAGAGACAGTTTGGACCAAAAGCATAACCCAAAATCCGAATAAAACCATGGCAGGTCTTTCAGTAAGGGGTAGAGTTAGAGGAACTTTTAATTGAAGAGCCGGTTTTACAGACACCAGACGGCACAGACCAGCAGCAAATTAATAGTCTGGCTAAGGACATGTCTAGGTTTCAGCATTAGGTCTGACTCCTTAAACCACAACCTTAATTATATCCATTCCCTTTGTGTCAGAAAAAAGTCAACTTTGTGTTAAGACACAAATAGAGCAGTGTAACAACTGAACAATTAATGTACCAAAGGTTGATTTACTTGTACCACTGTGCAATCAATGAGTGCCCCTTCTGCATTCTCAACAAACCACTTTAAGCCCTTTTGGACTTTTGCTGCAGTTTTAGACAGTATCTGGCTTATTGAACCTAAAATCTATTTACTGTAAACATCATAAGGCAGCACTTCTACATTCACACAGGCTGCACTTAGAATAACTGTTATAATTGGCTGTGTGATGTAACAGCTGCTAACTCTCCGAACTCCTTTTGCCGTCCTCTGTTACTTGACTACTTAATTTCTCAGCTACAAAGGTTTCTACAAAAACAAAGTCAAAATCTGCTGTTCCTTAATGTCAACTTGAGCGTGGCCCAAAAGCGATTAGTCGCACATGCTTAAATGCACAACTTTACAGCACATTATAGGTGCTGTTGGGAAGAGGGGGCATTCATTTTGTACAATTTAAACAGTTCAATGCTGACATGTCTGAAAGTTGAACAAAATGTTAGGAGTAGTTGCTATGGGTTATTGATTTGGGTGGGAAACAGGGTAACTCACGTTGCAATACAACATGATTCGATAAAGCACAGCACAATATGATATGATACGACCCAATACAACACAACGTGTATGATATGATATGATACTGTATTATACCACATCAGGATACAACACAACACGACACATATGATATGCTAAACGTGCTAGGCCTGATGTTCCCTGCGAGCAAGGACGAGGTGCTGGTACTGAGGTGCAAGCTAAAAAAGACGACATCGACCTGTCCTTCCACCCCGTTATGGGGAATGTAAGATCTATCTACGATAAGGTGGACGAGCTAACCCAGCACCAGAGGGAATAATGGCAGAGTAGCATCATGCTAACAGAGCTAACACCGGACACGAACGCCACATTGGAAGGATTTCACCTGCTGTGGGCGGACAGGATACAGGAGAGCAAGACTGAACGAACTGGTGAAGGCCAGCTCAGTCCTGGACCCTGTGGAGGTGGTGGATGACAGGAGAATTATGGCCAATCTGTTGTCTTTGATGAACATTTCTTTTCTATATATATTCTTGTTGAAATTCTTGTTCTGTACACCTTGTTTGCTGCTGTAACTCCATGAATTTCCCCGTTGTGGGACGATTAAAGGTATCTTATCTTATCGTATCTTATGTAGGTCAGGATGAGGATGTAATGCCAACCAGATTTTTTCCTCCCCCAGTTATAGAAGAATGCTGGCAGCTGTCTTTTAGGCCTCATTTAGGCTAATTTGGTCACTTATTTAATCCTCCTCTTTGTTTGTGCTGTTCTTCCATCTAAAGAATCTTTGAGAAATTCTGTGTGCTGCACCATGAGAACAAATACTTAAGGATCTGTGCTCCAGTGTTTCTTAAAGTGACATTCTACTGTTGTTTTATTGATGTGTAAGCACAATTAGCCAGTTCTGCTTTCCTTTCATCATACCCTGCTTGATAGCTTAGCTTACTAACAAGCTACTTATCCAACCAACCACCTTTATATGTTCAACAACATACTGTAACTCCAAAATCCACTGCCTTTGATAACCTCTAGCTCATCTTTGGCCTATCTTTCATTCAGATATGGTCACATCAGGCTCAGAAACATTTGGCTAAATTGCCAAGTTTCAGGCTGAACAGGACTGTCCTAATATCAGTAGATGAAGTTATAATGGCTATGTCCACTTTTTAAACAGCGTATTTTTAATTTTTTGCCCTACATGAACTTAGAGTGCAAAAATCTTACCACACATTTTGCTGATTTGGCATCTTCTCTGAGGTTTGGTCATGTACAAATTGAAATTGCAGAAGAGACTTATAAAATGTGATGGAAACCAGCTTTTTGTCAGAATGGCTACATGTAGGAACAAAAGACTTATATTGAAAAACAAAAAAAATGACTGGGCAGGACTTTTGCGGTTCTCTCCACAATAACGTTATCATCAGCGACACAGAGAAGACAGCTTGGTTATCTGATTATGATCACTGATGCCAGAGTCTACTTCTACTGTATGTCGTCTTCTTCCAGCCTGCTTCAGCTATGCCAAGAAACGCCAAACATCTTTGGCAGAAAAGTTTACTTGCCATGTGTTACTCACTTGTGCCAAACATATTGACTGAGATTTTGGGCTCTTCTCTATAATTAGAAAGAACCCAAACTGTTTAATGTAGACAATTATAATTAACATAATGATCCAATCTGGGTGTTTAGTACTTGAAATGGTGTGTTCTACTAATTAAGTGGTGTAATGATGTTGATGTGGAAAAAAACATGTGCAAAAAAAGGGAAAAATAAATACAAAACCCAAAACAGTGTTCTCCAGGTGCTAACTGCTCTGAGTCGAAGGCAGGAGACTTCAGAAGCATGTTTTTGTTACCCTGAGTGTTCACTCACCTGTCAAACAAGCTAACCATTTGCACTGGGGCTGTTTTTTTTTTTTTGTTTTTTTTTATCTTACTCCAGTATTATTATTTTATTTTTCCCTCTTGCTCCTGATTGATAGCATGCCCCCCAGACACTGAAAACAAATACACAAGAACAATTGTGTGTTGCTCTCTCTGCACCTGCAGGCAAAAACTGCTTTGGGCCTGACCAAATTTTTTTCCTGTTTTAAACAAAAGGTAGTTTGACAAGTAGGCAGGGACAGTTGGGGTAACTGATGTAGTGTGCAGTATAATGGATATTTCAGAGCATCATATGTCAACAGATCCATAAATGAGACACTTTTTAACCTTGATATTGACTCTTTTCTACTATCAAACAACTGCTTTATATCCCGGTAACTAAAGAACATAGCTTCTTGAAATGAAGTGAATGTTTGATATGTCCTTACTTGCCTTAAAAAACTGTCAAATACCTCTTCTGTGTAACAAAAAAAAAGGAATTTAGTCAGTTAGTTTTATCACACATGTGAAACACTTATTGAAGCCAAATAAACCCATAGGAGGTTGCAATGAAGGACTGGACACAGCATGTTTTCACAGTTTATTCTCCAGTCCCCCTTGAGGTCTGATTTAAGGCCTGTTGTTTTATTCCCATAAATACTTGGATCTCTGGAGGCCAGCTTCTTTTATGGCCTGGCCGCCTCTGTTTCGCTTACCAGGGTTTACAGGAGGACACTGTCATATAACATGGTAATACACCAGCCTCACTCATAAGCATTGGGACAAAATACTTGAAGCTTTAATTCATTTTATCGCAGTATTTTATCACAAGCGGACAGGGGCAATAATCTGCTGTGTAAATGATTGCAGGGACGTGCGGAGTGGAAAATGGATGAAGTGATGAATAGATTAAGATGAGGCCAGGAGAAATTAGGAGGACTATTCACAACCACCAGCTGCTTTGTTTTGATGTAATAGAATATGTATGAAAATAATGAGATCAATTTTATGAGCATAAATAGTTAGCTTAAAATTTGTTGTTTAGCAGGCTGTAATTTATCATGTAACACTAGTCTGGAAATGGGATCCATATTTACAAGGTCTACAAACTGAAGTGTGCATGACTAACACTTTTAAATTAACACTAAAATGCCATTAACATGGTGAGAGAAACTCTGTTTCCAGTTGTCAGCAGTCCCCAGAATTTTCATGACTGATATGAGGCGTTGCTAGACCATATAAACATTTGAGATTTTACTTATTTGGCCGCTTAATGGGTGGTTGTGATTTTATTGAAGAGGGGTTGTATGAGGTTCTTGTCATTAGTGAGTGTGTTACCCACAGGGGATCCCAGTCAGCTTGACCCCTTTGTTGAGAAACTGGACAGAGAGCTGGAATGGATGGGATCAGCTCTACCACAAAATGTAGCTAATTTAAAGAAACCAGACCAAAATGCTAGTGTCATTGTAAGTTAACGTTCACCTAGACATTTTTCAGTGCTTGTTTTAAATAACATGGCATATAATGTATGTTTGATAATGTATGAAATACTTATAAAGTAGTATTACACACATCCAGCAAACACATAGCAGCATCAGCATTCATTTTGAGTCACATTTTGGGTGACTCTGTAGAAGTGAATGGCTGGAATATATTCACCAGCTGGTAGCTTACTGTCAGAGAGCTGAGTTGGTGCTCGGCAGGGAATGGCACCTTCTTGTGTGCTGGAAACAGCTGTTTGCCATTGCTTGAAGGGAGGTTAATGAGAGCAGTGAGACTGAGGCAAAGTCAGCCAGGAAAGATATAGTCGAAAAAGTGTAGTGAAGATTGAAGATTGTGTCTATAAACTCTTTTCAGTTTCACATAGATGTACTTACATACAAAGCTGGTGGAAATAATGACGCAGCTTCAGCCACACTTTGTACAGTTGCTACTAAAAGGGTAACTTGACTTGAGCCTTTGTTCGATTCAGTTGTGCAAAAACAGACACCTGATTTGTTTTCCAGAACACACACCAACACACACACACACGCGCAGGCACGTACGCACGCACGCACACACACACACACACACACACACACACACACACACACACACACACACACACACCCCACACACACACACCACACACACACAAATAAATAGATGTCATTAGATAAGAATCTCCCAGCCCTACTTTACCTTAGGCCAGAAAACCAAAACAATGAGCTAGAGGAGGCTCAAACACTCTGTACTTCAGTACAGTCCCTAGAGTCAGAACAAAACATGGTGAAGCAGCGTTTAGTCATTATGCACCACATATCTGGAACACACTCCCTGAAAGCTGTAGGTCCACTCCAACTCTCACCTCTTTGAAATCAAAGACTAAGACTTTTTTATTTGCCACTGCCTTCCTATCTTAGCTCATTTTAACTCACTTTAAATGCAAATCTTAATTTTATTTTTAACACATTTCTAATTTTCCCTTTTCTTTTCTTTTTCATTATATTTGTCATTTCAATTGTGTTCTTTAATGCTTGTCTGAATGTTTCCAATGCATTTAATGTTTTAATGTAAAGCACATTGAGTTGCCCTCGTGTATGAAATGTGCTATACAATAAAGTTGCCTTGTCTTGCCTTGTACTGCTGGGGGAAATCAAGGAGTTTCTCTGTTGTTTTATAAGTGAGTCCCCATGGAACAAACATACAGTATTTCTGACCCATCTAAAAACATTATTTACAGAATTTTAAAAAAAGTCATTTTTGCAACATTTCTATAGCAGCTGTCTGATATCATCCCTCTTCTTCTCGCCCTAACTTTTAAAGAAAGCACGCCGCCTGAAAAACGGGTCAAAAAGGTTGAGAACCGTCATGATTATGCATTATCCTGAGGACAGCAGGTCAAATGATAAACCATCGCTGTGTCTGTTTTCCAAAATTTGAAACATGCTTTTTTTCCCCTTCAATAAGTCAGCTTCTATTCTAGAGTGGCCTTGTTCAAATGAATGATATTAACTGCAATACACCTTAGAAGCTTTGTTACTCAGCCTCTGCTGCATTCTGATAGGATGTTAGAAAAAATATTTAATGCTGCAGTGATGTTGTTTTTTTTTCGCCATAAAGATGGATGAGTGAGCATCTCATCGCTCCCGGTTAGGCTGTGAGGCGACACGACTGTCCAATAAACACAGTCCGAGGGTGTGAATTACATCTGTCCTCATTGTAAGTGTCATTAAGCCATGCTCCCCTGATTGAGGGATACATGGTAGCAAATTATAGGGGGGAACTGGTTGATGAAAATGTAGTGCCCAGGACAAAAAGATAATAATGCTAGCAACTTGAAGGTGAGCACAATCCATCATCCCCTGTGGAAATAAATGTCTCTTTTTTTTTTTTTTTTTTTTAGCCACACAAGTGGAGCAAGACAGCAAAAGAGCAGACAAATCACACACCGCTGGTGACAACAGGGATAACTTTAATGTTCAATCACAGCCAAAATGACATAAAGCTCTTAAGTGAGAGTTGCAAAATCTGTGTAATAA
>NC_048288.1:4879219-5041998 GCF_009762535.1 Notolabrus celidotus | reverse complement strand
TTTTGCCTTTATTTGAGAGGACAGCTGAAGAGAGACAGGAAATGTGGGGAGTAGAGAGTGGGGGACGACATGCAGGAAATGGTTGACCGGCGGGAATCGAACCAGACACCCCTGCGACGAGGACTGTAGCCCTCTGTATGTGGGGCGCTTAGACCGCTAGGCCACCAGCGCCCCCACTTTTTTAATTGTTAATATATTTTTCAATATTAATATTTGCTCTTTATTGTTTGCACTATCCGCTTTGCTGCTATAACACTGCAAATTTCTCCATTATGGGAAGAATAAAGGATTATCTTGTTCTTATCTAATGAGAGGAGAAAACTGCAGGAACTAAGATAAGATAAGATAAGATAAGATATTACTTTATTGATCCCCGGGGGGGAAATTCAGTTGTTACAGCAACCCAGACATAAGTACAATCAAGAAAGAAGTTTCAATAAGTACAAAATAAGTACAAAATAAAATAAAAATAAAATAAAAATAAAACAAAATTTTAAAAAAAACAAAAACAAAATAACATAAAAAAAAAAAAAAAAAGAAATAAAATAAAAATAAAAATAAGTAAAATAAAATAGATAAATAAAGCTAAAGTACAATTTAGATATATACAATGTTACAAATGGAATTTAAATTAAATAGAAGTAATTACAGGCAGTATTAAAAAATGTTTCAGTAGTGACAGGTTGACATGGTGTGATTATGGTTGGTAATGACAAATTAAGCAATAAATAGAAAGAATATTTGTATGTAATATGACCATGGGTTGTACTTAGAATAGTAATGTAATTTAACAAAATATAATATAGCAAGATAATTATATAATACAGTATATTATACATTATAATGCCAGCAGCAGTCAAGAGAGAGTTCAGGATGGGATGATGGAGTGTGACAGGGGGGGTGGGGGTGTCAGTGGTCAGCATGGTGCAGTCTGTGGCCTCCATTACAGTTCAACAGTCTGATGGCAGTGGGCACAAAGGAGCGCCTGAAGCGTTCAGTCTTGCACCGTGGTGGAATGATGCGCTGACTGAACGAGCTCCCCTAACTAGGGTTAAAAAGGATTCATGACTTATGAAGTTTAATGTGATTCATGGCAGTAAAGCAGGCTAATGTCGAGACTAACGTGAATTAAAAGGTTAAGTTTAATATTGATTTCAGCGGTTGACCATTCGTGTCTTGTCTCACTCTGTTGGGATCATATTTTACATAACCACCACTCTCTATATATTTTTCCTCATATGAACGTATTCATTTATCATGCAACCGCTTAAATTATTGTCTTTTTATTGTTGTTTTGATGCTTGTGTCTTTCTGAGACAAAAACTGGATTAATCTCAAGTGTCAACCTCCAACAATGAGAAATAAATCCCATGCCGAAGTGTTAAAACTGCAGTTCATCAAGTGTCCACTTGAGACTGGCAACAGAAGTACCGGAAACCACATACACACCCATTCAAGAAGACGATCTTTACAGCAGAAATAAACATGTTTACAGCCTGGTTCAAAAAAAGAGTTTAGTCTGGAAAGCTCATTTCTCTATCAGCACACACTGGGGTGAATTTTTATAACTCAGCAGTTTAGAAGATGTTAAGATTACAAGTTTTGCATAGTTAGAGGCACAGCTGACTTGATTGACAGGCGGGAACACTGTAGCTGTTAGTGAGGAAGCAAAAGGCCTGCCTCTTTACCTCACACTAGCTCAACAGAAGTTAGGTTGAGTTCATCATTTCCTATATGGTTGCCGCCGCCAATTGACTTCAAAACAGGGCTTCAGGAACATACGGGTGACATCATGTATACTACGTCCATGCCTTATATAGTCTATGGTTAATCTAGACACTGGCTGTTTGATGTAAGACTAATAAAGTAGTTTAATGTAGTGTAATGTGCACACTGTTTAAGTCCCAGTGCTGTTATGCCTGGAATGTGTCTTGACCAACCAAAAAGCTTGGAACAACCTGTTGTATAAGTTAGCAATGCACTGACTGACTGACACTACACATAAGAACTCTGTGAGTGTTCACCCTGAGTGTGATCAGTACACTTTATGCGTTTATAGAGCCTTATGTTGTCTGGTCACTGAAAATAAAACTAAAGTTTATCAATGATTGGATGTAGAGGAGTGTGTTCGTGTAAGGGTGAATGGAAGTTATCAGTGTTTTCCACTTCACTCTGTGTCTTTATGGATTATATCTGCTGAGGTGGTGGTGCTATTATTCCTCTATTGATTAGATTAGGAAGCCTGGGAAGAACTCAGACACACACCAACACACACACACACACACACACACACACACACACACACACACACACACACACACACACACACACACACACACACACACACATACACGCACAAACAAAGGCATATATAAATGTTTGTGCATTTAACAACAAAGCTGTCAATGCTACACGGACACAGAAAAACTCACCTTTATGCACCAAGGGTGAAAACTGTCCACCAAATTCAGACCATGTTTATCTCAAAGTAAAACAAAAGAGGCACAGGGGCAATTAAAATATCTCCTTCTCCACTATCTCCCCATCCCTGTGATAAGTACAAGAGAAGGACAGATAAGTAATGTGCAATAAGGTAAGAAGTCTTTACCTCAGCTCCGCCCCTCTCCTTGTTTTAGCCCAATCAGGTGGGGTTATAGATATTTTATGAAAGGGATCTCCCTGGTCTGGTTTGTAAAATTACAGGGAGCAAAAAAGACAGAGAGAGACAAGAGAGAGCAGTGAGAAGAAGAGATCAGACACAGGAATGAAGTATCCCCCTGCTTCTCAGAGTAAATCTCTGCTAGATATGGACGTAGCTAACTACTGTGAAGGCCTGGACCCCTCGTACAGCACGCTGGGCTTTGAGAACGCAGAGGTGCTCTATGGAGGAGGAGGTGAGTGCATGTGCAACCTACACACACAGGAGCTCACACAGAATGCATATGGGAGGATGATATCTGGGTCTTTTTTTAATCTATGTTAACACTGTACTGAGACAGTGGGCAGATATGAACTCAATCATTACAAGCACTGACACATCGATGCTCTCACTGATACCTGGCTCATGAACATACCTCCAGTTCAAGTGGATACCTCCAAGTAGCTGAATATGGCAGCAAAGATGAGATGAGTCTTATTTGTGTGTCTGATTCTTTACATATTTTATGTTGTGAAGAAGTGTGCTTGCTTGAACGACCAGATTTGTTTGAATGAAGTGATGTGAGGACATCTCAACATACATCCGCTGCTATATTCAGCAGGGGAAACCACTAAGGGTTAGTATTTACATAAAAAGCTGCAGTGATGGGGAAACCTGTAAAATTTTACAGTAAAAGATCTGTCTTTTTAAATCTGTGGTGAGAAATGAGTGCATCTTGCTTGTTGCTGGTGAACTTTCAGATGACCTGTGTTGGTGACGAACAGCAAAGGTTGGGTTGCTGTTGTAAAAGCCTGAAATCAGAGTTAATAAAAATGTTTGGGCAGGAATGCAGGTATGTGTCATAAACATATTTTATTGAGGAGAGAGCACGCATCTGAGTGATGTACTGATGACAGCTCAGCATGTGGACACATAGTTAGTGGAACATTGACTCATCTCGCCCTCGCACTGCCTAGTGTAGGACTGCTTTGACTCTGTGTGGGTGTATCTGAGAAGTTTCGGTGTTGATGCACAGAATCAGAATCAGAATCAGAATCAGCTGTATTGGCCAGGTATGTTTGAACACACAAGGAATTTGACTTTGGAAAACTGTGCTCTCTATGTACAAGGCATAAGAATAAGACCTACAAATAATAAAAAAAAGAATAATAATAATAACAATAACATCAGCTGTAAATACAAAAGAACAACAAATAGGCATGACTAATATGTACAGGCTAAAATAATACATATTGATCATATTGTGTCTTTTGGTTCTCTGAATGGTCAAATGTGCATTTAACTGTATTGAACAGTTTTAATGATGGGGGATGATGCTGCGGCTGATATATGTAATGATCATTGTAGTTATTATTGTTTGGGTCGATGATGAGATGGCAGCCAAATAATATTTATTTGCTTTCTAATTAACATTTGATATTTAAATATATTTTTTTTATAATATATTAACTTCCTGTCCTTTTCATTAACATTTACCCTTTTCCAAATATGTTTTGCTGATGCATGCAGTGCAAAAGAAAAATAAAATCCCACTTCAGTGAATTAGATTATACTTCAGAATATGCACAGTATGCATTTATAATAGTCGTTAAGTGTTATAATCCCAGATAAAATTACATGTAATGACTTTAAAGCTCCTGTAAGGAGTCTTTAAGTGGTTACAAAATAGACTAAAAGTACTATACATGCTTATTTACAAAAGAAAAGCAGACTATCTGTGGCGAGATTGGTTATTCCTAAGCAGTTATTTGCAATGTCTTAAACTGCAGTCCGATTTAAATTACCACATTCTATCAAAACTGTGTTTGTTTGTTTTCTTTTACATTTATTAAGGCGAGTATTTTCCTGTCAGAAAACACCACTGACACACGTCATATGACACTTAAATGTCACAGAGAATGGCTGCTAGCCAAATGCTACGTTTCTGTCCGATGTAGTGTTGTTTGATAACTTGAGTGTCTCAGTTCTTCCTTAAACCATAGACTGTATAAATAATGGATGTAGTATCCGTGATGTCACCCATCTGTTCATGAAGCGCTGTTTTGAAGCCAATTGTCGGCGGGAGCCATATTTGATTTGCTGAACTCAACCTGACTTCTGTTGAGGTAAAGAGGCGGGCTTTGAGCCTCCTAGTCAACAGCTACAGTGTCCCCACCTGTCAATCAAATCAGCTCTGCCTCTCATAATTCAAAACTCATAATCTTAATATCTTCGAAATTACCCTGTTAGGAAAAAATTCACCCCTGTACAGTGTGTGCCGGTCGAGAAATGAGATATCCAGACTACACTCGTCTTTAGTACCAGACTGTAAACATGTTTATTTCTGCTGTAAAGATCATCTTTTTTGAATGAGTGTGTATGTGGTTTCAGGATCCTTGATGAACTGCAGTTTTTAGCACTTCCGCATTGGCTTCAATTCTCACAGCCGGAGGTAGCCGCTTGAACTCATATCTCATCAGTCTGCATCTTTCATTTGTTGTCTCTTTTTAACAGTTAGTGTTAATTTGTAAGTTATTTTAGGCTAGCTAGCCAAGAATAGGCTTATTAAAGGACAAATAACTCTACAACTCTTACATTTTTGCTCTTTAGGATGTGATTAACCTTACCTTTCCTCTTCTTCTCTTGAGCTGCTTCTTCCATAGCAAAGGCGCTGGAAGTTGTCACTTGACAGAGCGTCTGGGTACGATTGAATTGTTCTGATTGGTTGTTACAGTCACTGGTGCTGACCCGACAGCTCACCCAGCAGCTGGGTTACACTAGAACAACCCAACTCTTTGAAATAACCCTGTGTGTGGATGTGTTTTTTTACCTGTTTGGGTGTTTTTGTGTTGCAGACAGCATGCCGACAGAGCCGAGCCTACCCGGTGCAGACGGGGTGAGCAGTAACTGTGCCATCTGTGGAGACAAAGCCACAGGGAAACACTACGGAGCCTCCAGCTGTGACGGCTGCAAAGGCTTCTTCAGACGCTCTATTCGCAAGAGCCACGTCTACACCTGCAGGTAGACAGGGGTCTCTATGAGCAAACATGTACAATTAAAAGCACAGGACACGTACAATCCTGCTGCACTTACATTTAACATATACAGTATGCCTGATAGTGCAAATGACCATGCATGTGAACATCATGTGCATATAACTACCCTAAGCTCTTAAACTATAAGTAACTTTTCAGCTGTGTCATCACGTCTGGGAGTGTCACCTCTTTGCGTTGTGTTCGGGTCCACTTTGTCATCATGTTTTACTCTGTAAAGCTACTTCTATCCTTGTCTGTGCATTGTATACAGGTTCAGCAGACAGTGCATCGTGGACAAAGATAAGAGGAACCAGTGTCGATTCTGCAGACTCAACAAATGCTTTCGAGCTGGCATGAAGAAAGAAGGTAGAGAAATGCTTCCCTCTCCTGCTCTCGCAGAACAGAGAGAGTGGGAAGCAGGGAATTTATTTTTGTTTCCATTTTGATACTCTTCTCTCTTAACTACGTGTATATGGAGTTATTTATGATGTTAACACCTTATTTCTAGTGTTCCTTAATAGTCCATGTGTGTTGAGATGAAGTCAGGGCTCAAACTACAGTAATGACACTAACGAAAGGCTGTTGTTGAAAATCTGAAACCTCCTTCAAGATGGTTAAAATTGTCTCGGCTGTAAAATGTGTGATTACTTAGGGAGTGTGTGTGTGTGTGTGTGTGTGTTTTTATGAGGGGTATAACCTTGGCACATTGCTTTATGACACATAATCATGTGTTATTCAAACATGTTGTTCAGGATTGTTACTGGTTAACGTTTGACTCGCCTTGCTGATGGCAGCCTGTATGACTATTTTCCTAAATATTAACCGCCGTTCTATCTGCTGTCACTGTTTCGTTTTGGCCTTTCTTCTGACACTTGAGTAAACTACACAGACATTCAATGCTTTCAGGATGACTCCTGTTTAAAATGTTACTTAAAAGTAAATAAGAGGTGTTGCCTCTGCCTTGTTCCTTTTTATTGCTCTTTGCGTTTCCCACACACTAACTTCAGCTGTCTGTTTTATTGCAGCCGTACAGAACGAGAGAGATCGGATCAGCTCCCGGAGAAGTATCTCTGACTCCCAAGACCTGCCAACCATCACTATTCTGGCCCAAGCTGAATCCCTCTCCCAACAGGTATTACATCCAATAATAAAGCCCAGTGTTTAACTTATATTTTGTTTTATATGAGCTGGTTTCAGCTTCAGAAGCACATTCAAATCCACAGATTGTGACCCAGGGAGGTTTTCTTTTCTGTCTCCCTTTAGATCACGACTCCTGTTGGAATAGGCAACATATCAGAGCAGAAATCAGCCACTGCTGGTGACATCTGTGATTCAATGAGACAACAGTTATTGGTGTTGGTAGAGTGGGCCAAATATATTCCTGCCTTTGGAGAGCTGCCTCTGGATGACCAGGTAACAGGGCTGTAATGCATGCTTTTAAAAAACATGATAAATCAGGCTACGCTTTGTTTCCTGACAGCTATTTTGAAATGTCTTTGACTATGGGGTGTGACTTAGCTTGTTGATCTAACAGAGAGCATATTTTTTCAAAACCCATGTATTTGAAGCAGTGATTGAGTGTTAAAGACTGTACTTAACATTTGAACACAGAGACTAAACGCAGGCCGAGGCTCTAAAAGTAAACTTCTCTGCAGGTCGATCGATGTTGGTGTGCTGGAGTGAGGTCAAAAGGGGGGAAGCACTGTTGCATTGTCTCTCATGTGTGTTTGTCTACAGGTCAGCTTGCTCAGGGCTCACGCCGGTGAACACCTCTTGCTCGGGGTTGCCAAAAGGTCAATGCCATATAAGGACTTCCTGCTTTTAGGTGAGAACTGACCACTAGAAGGCCTCTCTAATTTCTTTGTGTTGCAATCAGGAGGTTCAGCACTGAAGTGTGAAGACTGATCAAATGTTGTTTTAGCTGAGAATGATTAACTAAAGGTTTCTGTGTCTCTGGGACTTCAAAAGCGACTCTCGTAATTGTAAACAGCATTACTCATGACTGGGGCACGGAGCAACAACATACTGTAGATCCTTTAACTGCAGACACACAGTCGGACTCGTGCAGAGACCTTAAGAGGGGCAGGTGCTCAAAGAGTTAAATAGACGACAACAATGATTCACATTCATCCATAAATCCATTTAAAAACAATTCATTGCAAACTATTTGATGAGTTATTAATGGAATCAATCAATTGTTTAGTCATTTGTAAAACAAAAACTTCTTTGTGTTGGATCCAGCTTCTTTAATGTGAGGATTTGCTGCTTTTCTTTGTCATTTCTTATAAAATATGAAGAGTTTAGGGGATTCTGATTGATATTCATAAAAGTGAAGACATCTGAGGGCATCAGTTTTTTGCTCTTAGAAATGGGAACGATCACAATTTCCATCATATCATCATATAAATAATGAAAAAAAAGGTTATTTCAGCCTTACACAGAATCAGCATTGAAATAACATAAACTGACATCAATTTCAGAACATTTTCTTTTTGCTTTACTGTCCTCTCTTCATGAGGTATTTCTGCACATGTACATTGCACAGTGGGCTGTTAATGACATCATAATCTATCTTGAGCAGCTTTAATTGGAACTCTAGATTTAGAAAAGGCTTAGATTAAAACATTGCAAGCCTATCTTTCTTCTGGAACATATTTTATCACAAGGAAAGTTTTCTGATCAACTGAAATATTACTTCTCTTACTGTTTAACCAAACTATTAACATAACCACTACAAGTACAACTAATATCATTACAACCAGTCATAAATGATGCACACATTGAGGGTGACACTGTTCGCTCTTGAAGTATCTGATATTCAACCACATAAGATTAAGTATATGTTGCTAGTCTGTGTTGTTTAAAATAAGTCCAGGGACCCACAAGAATGAGTTACAATAGTAGGCTCCAGAAGTCTCTAGGAAGGGCCTAAAAAAGATCACCTTTGACATAGGCAAATATATGGTTGATAGTGACAGCTGACGTCTCTGTCAATACTCAGAACAAGGCGTTCGTAAATGGAGTCAAATAGCAGCTAACTTGAAACTTGTGTTGAAGAGTCCATATATGTGTATGTTTGAAGGACACCCTCATTCTAATTTGAGTGCACCTTCATAGTATTTAAGCCAGAACGTGGAGACGGAAGGGAGGCGACTTCATCTGGCCCGGTCGTCCTCCAAGCAGTCGCGATGCTTGTTACTGATGCTGATGCTGTTTGATTGTAATAAATCGAATTACTATTCAAGCTGGCCAGTGTCACAAGGTTCATTCTACATCTGCACATCACGGGCTGTTAAGACACGACACTCTAACATTCCGGTATGTGATTGGTAGATGATAAGAAAGTAATAGAAAACATACAGAGCATAGAGCACGGTGTGCCACACACACTCTTCTTTCTTTACCTTCTTTCCTCTGTCTTCCAAATCAACTTTATTCATGTTTAATTTGAGTTCATTTGATTAGGACAATGCACCTTAATCAACATTTCAACAGTACCCAGAGGAAAATGTTACTGCTCAAGGCTTTCTCTTCTAAGTCTCTGGAGACAAAATTGAGATTCTCACTTCAGCTTCATTCAAGTTTCAAATTGTTCTCATTGTTTCTCATTAGTTTCTCCTAAAATTCACTAGGAGAAAAAGTTGAGACCATGACATGAGTCTTATTTGAGACTTAAATGAGAGATCTCATTAATGGCTCATTTTCTTCTCTTTTTTTAAATATATTTTTAGCCTTTTTGCCTTTATTTGAGAGGACAGCTGAAGAGAGACAGGAAATGTGGAGAGTAGAGAGCGGGGAAGGACATGCAGGAAATGGTCGACTGGCCGGTAATTGAACCCGCTACCCCTGTGACAAGGACTGTAGCCTCTGTATGTGGGGCACTTAGACCGCTAGGCCACCAGCACCCAAAAGAATCCACCCCTTTAATTGTAATAATCTGGCTAAACCTGGTCGGCCCTTTTGCGGCCCGCATTTGAAATAAATGGTCTGTCATACCTGGTATGAAATCTCTATCTGTTGCAGTTTCTCTCAAATCCACTAAATCTTTGTGAAGTTGTTTTGTTCCAAACAGACTTGTAAAGGAATGACCATATTGTGAAGTCAAAGAAGAGATCATTTCACATCTAAATAGCTGATCTTGCAAGTGGTTCAAATGTTTTAATGAGAATTGTAAGTTTGTGGACAGTTACATTGAAATGTTAATTTTGCAGGGCACTATAAATGTTCCTGAAAAGATGAGCTCAGGCTCTTTCTTTGCTCCATCTGAGCTCAACTTGAGACACAAAAACTGAGTCTGACAAAAACAAATGGATGAGGTTAGATTGAGACAATTGAGAGAGCTCCCTGATTTCTCCACCTGAGCTCAAAAGGAGTCACAACACTTGAGAAATACCTGAGAATTATTTCAAATTCTGACCAGATCTCCTTTTGAACTGAAAGGGAGACTAAGCTGAGACTTTTTGTAACTTTTTTTCTGGAGGCAAGAATGAGAAACAGGAGACATCAGCTATAGTCTCATTTTGCTTTCAAACAGATCTCATTGTTGTCTAGGAGACATAAATGAAACACTTTTGAGATCTCCTCTCCAAATATCTTTTCCTATGGGTATGCCTCAATGTAAATATGCTGGACACTACACAAACTGACTTACAAACAGATTTTACTTATAAAACGTACACTTTTGTGACTCTATAAAAACAGCATGGAAGGTGAGACCAAAGCCCCGGTAACAGGCATCAAATGAGGAAAAAGACTATTCATGCGTTCATGCCTAGTTTGTTTTTAACCAATGTTTAAGGTTTTTCTTTTTTAAAGGCACCGTAGTTTTCAAGCTTCCTAATGTGAGCTGGTGGTTTGTTCCAGGACTGTGTGCCTCTGACATACACTACCATTTGGCTGAATTCGGTTTTACACCTCGGTACATCACAGTCTCCTCTTGTTTGTGCTCTAGTATTTATCATAGTGTTTTTTTTTTAAATATAAATTTGGATATAACACTTCACACACAACACAGTTGATCCAAAGGGCTTTACAGCAAACACAATGAGGAAAACAAAGAGCAAATGAAATAAAAACAACACAAACAGAGGAAGAGAGAGAGAAAGCAGAGTGAGAGAGCAAAATTAAAATTAAAACAGCAATGACAAGAATAACAGGAATGACAAATAACAGTGCAGTGACCATGATCATAGTAGGAGTGCTCCTATAACTATTTCTGGATGATGATAACAACAACAACAAAAACAACAACAATGGCAACAACCATTAACATTATCATCATAACCACCATCATCCCAATCATCATCACTATCAATGTCAATACCCTCATTATCACAATAGTAATGGGAGAGAAGTAAAGCTGCTGTAATATGACTTGACGCCACACTCTGAGCTCATTTTGACTTTGGATCATCAAATGAGGAAACACAGTTAGTTTTCTGCTGCCCATTAAGAAACAAGAGGCAGGAGGGCACAAGGAGTTACGTTATGTTTTGTTTTGTGTTGACATGCTGCATGTGCACATGAAAATACATGAAATATTAAATGCAAGTTACTATTAATGGAGTTGCAAACACTCACCGACAGTGTTAGATATTCCCTTTCATGTAAAGTAGTTATCCTTCTGCTTCAGTACGCCACCGATGACCTCAAGTGAGAGGTTATCATGTGACGCTTTTTTCAATAGGGGCAATAAACAAGCATTCAAAACTGACCCTTTAAAATAAAAAATAAAAACATGTATCAATGAATAAGTAAATAAATAAGAGGTGCTTTGGATGCCAGGGCTAAGCACCCTTAGCTGTAGCTCCCCCTCTGCATGTGCCTGCACACAACACTTACATTCACAGAGAACTGAATTATTACACCAGCTCTCTACCTCACCTACACACCCACATACCTTTCACTCCTTGTCAATTTTTCTCTATACAACATCTAACCCACATCACCCTCTGTGTCTGCAGGTAATGGTTGTGTGATACACAGGAACAGCCCTGAACCAGAGATCTGTCGAGTAGCCAACAGAGTGCTGGACGAGCTGGTTCAGCCCTTCCAGGATATTCAGATCGACGAGAACGAGTACGCTGCACTCAAGGCCATTGTCTTCTTTGACCCAGGTAACAAACAAATAAACAAATAAATAAGTGAAGTAAATAAGCTATCAGTTTATTCAGCCTGTGTGGATTCTTGTTTTTTTACCCTTGACCTCTTCATGAAGGAACTCTAGTCTTTTTTTACATTTAGTAAAAATCAAAGTGAAGTATTTTTGAAGAAGTAGAGCAATAAGGCTTAAAGTTATTAAAACTACATGAGCACAAGCTTTAATTAAAGTTGTGAGTAAATTAAGGGTGTGGTGGGTTGAAGATCATAAGGCCTTGGATTTACTCGTCTATGTTCACTTGAAGAGGAAAATCTCCCACAGGACCTCGAAGTAAAACTGATAAACAAATTCCTTTAATCCACAGTTTTTGTTGTGATTGTCACTAGGCCTGGACCCAAATGCAGAACTCAGGCAAGCTGGATTGTGAAAATACAAGTGTTTTATTTAGAGTGAACTCCGTTTTAATGGCGCCGTGGGTAACGAGCGGAGCAGTCCCTCTTTCCAGTGTCCTTCCACAGAGGCTAACTGGAGCTCAGGCAAAGGCAGGCAGGTTCAGCAGCAGACAGGGAAGCGATCAGCACGAGAGTGGGAAGCATGCACGGCAAACTCTGAATCAAGATGAAAACACACAAGGACGTCAGCTTGACACACACAAAGACAAGCAAAACAAAAACATGTTTGAGGAGCCACGGACTCAGTGTACCACTGAAAACTGAAGTACGATCTGGCAACGAGTAGGAGAGAATCCGGAGTCTTTATAGGAGAGGGTTGATTATTGAGTGGCTTCACCTGGTGCTGCATGCAGAATGGAAACCCCGCCCACATTCACCCACAAGACACAAACAAGGGGAAGAGACACAGAAGGAGGAGCAACAGACAGGGAAATGACAAAACACACACACACAAAGAGGGAGAGGAGAGGGCTGCCATGATGAGGATCATGACATTTTTGTTAAACAATCTTACTGGATGATTCAAAGTCAAGTTTTCCTAAACAATGAACTATACTACGGTAAAGAAACCATGTGGCTTGGTCCTTAATTGATCCTCAACTGTCTGCCTTAGTCTCAACCTACCGCAACACTAAAGAGCTCTCTCAAACGTAACTTGGCCCTTACAAAGGGGTTAGTATCAGAAGAGTCAATGAAGCTGAGGCGATATCATCAACTGGTTATCTAACTCTTGTTTTAAAGCCAAAAATTCAGCCTTTTGACTGTTTCCATCTTTAATTTATTTATTTTAGGGATGCACAATATGAATATCCTATACCAGAGGTTCCAAAAGTGTTGGTAGGGACCCCCTGGGGGTTTGCGAGACACAAAAATGGGGGTCGTGAGATGTCTTCCAGAACATTTCTTTTAAAAAGGTAACCAAAAATAGTACATCTTCAAAAATATATCAACAAAAATAGTCTCTAAACTTGAAATAAAACCTTGAAAATAGAAAATGTTATTAGTTTTCTGCCTTTCTTTGTTTCCAGATGACTCCTAAGTTTAGGGTTAGTGAACAGTTAATTATCAAAAGCATCAGTAGCAGCAGGTTCATTCATAACGGCACAGGAAACACAGACACATGCTCATATATAGGTAGGGTCATTTTCACATTAAATCACTTTGAGGGACAGTGAGGGTCGTTAATCTTTGGCACCTTCATTTTGGGGGTCGCAGGCTGAAAAGTTTGGGAAAACCTGTCCCATAACAACAAGGTCAGCTTTTTTTGTTTGATATTTTTTACTTTAAAATGTTTAGTTAATGCAAACCTGGGGGCAAAAGAGTTAGAGTTTAGTGCATAAAAATCCACTTATATTGATATAATACACTTCTCAATTCTAACTGAACTCACAGCTGTTTGCACACAAAAACAAAGAACAGTTCTGACTCTTTAATTGTAATTTATTTGTATGTTTTTCCTTCATACCACTCTTTTACACTCTCATGGGAGAGACATTTTAAAAAATATATATTTCATTTAAATATAGATAAAAATGAAGAGAATAAAAACAAAGAAAGAAACCTGATAGAACATTTTGCACATGAAGTTAAATGTTGGAAAACAAAAGTGTGAGTTGTAAAATATTGAAAGACAAGTTCTTTCATAATACCCTTTGCCATTTCTGCCAACATCCCTCTTTCCCCGACCGATCTCATCCATCTGGTTACATTCCCCCTAGTAGTGAGATCCAAATCCATCTCCTTGGCCTCGTGTGACCACCATGCCTGCCCCCGTCTCATGTTACCTGCTCCCCTTTTCTGTCCTCCTCACTAAATCCCCTCATTTTACCTTCCTGCCCCAGTTTGACCGTAATCACTCCATCAATTCCTCTCATGTCCTAAATACCATCCTTGAGCTTTCTTCTTTTTTTCCCCCTCACCCTCCTGTCCTTCAATCCATTCCTCCTCCCCTCCCCCCCTGTCATCCATCACCCACTTCTGCTCTTTGCTCCATGTGCAGATGCAAAGTCTTTGCGGGACCCGTCCAAGATCAAGACCATGCGTCTGCAGGTAGGCAGGATTTGACTCTCATAGATTTTTGTACATCAGCTTCTCTTTTTTAATCGTATTATTTTTACCAATAAACACTGTTCATGCATTTTTGTGTGCTTACATTGATGGATCTTGGCTTGGTGTGTGCTCCCAGGTTCAGATGAGTCTGGAGGACTACATTAACGACCGTCAGTACGACTCCAGGGGTCGTTTCGGAGAGCTGTTACTCCTGCTGCCCACCCTGCAGAGCATCACCTGGCAGATGATCGAACAGCTTCAGTTCATTAAGCTCTGCGGCCTGGCCAAGATAGACAACCTGCTGCATGAGATGCTGCTGGGAGGTGAGACTGCACCTGTGTCTGAGCTTGTAAACCTGCAGTAGAGAAAAAGCTGACCTACAGCAAAACCAGCGTGTGCTTCAATTATCTGTGTTAAATGTGCCGGACTGTAAGTGAAGCGGTGTAAAAACAAGAAGTACACATCTTCTGCAAAGTTTTCCTGGAAGAATACTTCAAATAAGAAGTTAGAGATTTGCAGGAATATTGTAAAACTTTGTATAAACAACAAACATTTATTATGCAAAGCCGGAATAGACAACTTTCTACATGAGATGCTGCTCGCTGACACCTGCAAACAAACCTAAATGTGTCTGAAAAAGGAGGCCTGTAGTTAAAGGTAAAACGCATCAGAGGTATTCTGAGCAGGGCCATGACAGGCAGCGTGAGCAGAGGATGAGGCGTGAAAATAAAGCATTGACTCATCTCCAAAAGTGTCTTCCATTTTTCGCCATATAAGCTAAAAACAACCCGCAACTTTGACAACCTGACTTAGAAGCACGGGTACAGAAAGAACTGTGTGTGTGTTTTCTTTCTCTTGCATCCTGGGAAATAAAATACACATAACAAAAAGCCTGCAATTCAACATGGTTGAGATAATATTATATTTAGCAACGTGAATGTGCTGAAAACTAGTCGAGCTAACAAACAAATACTCTTCTGTGTTTAAAGTTGAAGAAGAAGAAGTTTACTAAACATCTGCAAAATTACAGTCAAAGATGTCTTTCTACATCTTATTAGAATAGAAAATTCATCGCCTTATTTTTATATTTGAATTTAATTCAATGAATTGCTTTAGTTAGTGAATCTCACTACAGAGCTGTCAGCATTAAATTCACAGCTCTTAGAATTTGCAAAAGAAATAAATGGACTCAAGTCAACACATTTTTAATGCCTGAGCTCAAAGAAAGGCAACATTACATTTGTAAAGCTCAAGTCAGTCAATGATTATAAAGAGATAAATAGATTCATTTTCAAGTGATGAGTGGGAAAACAGCAACAATTTTTTTTTTCCATGACAAGGATTTCATAGGAAATAAGAAAATAACTTTATTTTGTGTGAATTACTGGTCAATACTGGCTGACTGATGAAGGCCTGTCAAATAGTTTGGAATTCACAAATTGCAGTAGCTAAAAAATCCATCCATCCGTTATCTTGACCACTTAGCCTGTTGGAGGTCACGGGGGGGCTGGAGTCAATACCAGCTGACTTGGGTGGAAGGCAGGGTACATTCTGGAAAGGTTGCCAACCTATCAGAGGGCAAACATGGAGAGACAGACAACCATTCACACACACACACACACACACACACACTCACACCTACGGGCAATTTACTGACCAATTAACCTGGTGAGCATGTTTTTGGACTGTGAGAGGAAGCCGGAGCACCTGGAGAAAACCCACGCATGCACGGAGAGAACATGCAAACTCCACACAGAGAGGCACCTGCCTGACCAGCGAAAACATAAAACTAGTAACTTGCTACTAACTTAATTAATGGAGCACTTAGCAAAATGGATCACACAGGTCATGACGCCACAAGTCCAGCAACGATTAAGAAATAACACAAAATTCACAAAGTGTTGGAGATTATGTGGAGTTGATAAAGCCGACCATTTCCACGTGTTCTGGGGTTGTCCCTCCATTGGTAGCTACTTGCAGGAGCTTAAGAAGTGTATGGATAAAATACTGAAGGTAAACCTTCCACATACATTTGAGGTATTATACTTGGGGAAATTGGACATCAATTTTACAAGATTTGGGGATAGATATATTTATAGAATAATGCTGATTGCAAGCAAAAAAGCAATTACTAGAAAATGGAGGACGAATGAAGCACCCAAGGTTGAGGACTGGGTTGAGGTAATACACAATATATATGTGATGGAAAAATTAACTTTTTCTTTGAGACTGGAGTCGGATAAATTTAAAAGAATTTGGGAAAACTGGATGGAGTACAGAAAACCAATTAGGTCAGATTTTATCTGAGATGTCAATTGTGGAAAAGAAACCCTAGTTCATAGCTACAGAAGTTGGAATGTTTTGTTTCTTTTGAGTTTATTTATTTATTTCATTTGACCTTTTACTATATTCGCTACACTGTTATCATAGTGAAATTCTGTAAGCCGAACTGGCTAAAATACATGGCTGAATGTAAATACCCACTATGTCCTGGGCATAATTTTATTTGTGTACATGGAAAGGTACGGTCATTTTAATTTGATTTAAAGTAAAATACTGAGGAAGTCATGTTTAAGCTAAAAATAATGCATTTGTAAAAGAAGATAGAATAAAAAACACTCAGTCATTGTGTACCAACTGTATGTAGAATATACGGTATAATGTTCAATAAAAAGAAAATTTAAAAAAAGAAAGAAAAAGAAATAACACATAATTCAGGAAACTAGACTTAAAGAGCTTTTGGCGCCCCCTGTGGGTGAAACAGTACCTCTTACCTCCTTGCTGATTTTGCCTGTATGTGTTTCTGTAGTGTTTTCTATCACAAATCTCATCCTGTGTTATTTTAACACTCTGGTGTATCACTCATCTTAAATATTTGCAACAGAAAATGTGCAAAAAGGCAGATTTGCTTTTGTTTGACTGACACCTACCCCTGCCAGAGTTTCTATACATTATGAAAAACTGTAAAGAAATAATCACTCCTGTTCCAGATGGTCTTGTTTGCTTTTGTTAGTCATATAGAAGAACATTTATTGAGTTTTGTCTGTTCTGTAACCCGCTTAAATTTCCTCACAGGAGCTTTAAAATTTAAAATTCAGGTCAAATCAGGAGTTCTCTAATAAAAGTGTTTAAGAAGGAATTCAAAAGACATCAGTGACTCAGCTGACCTGATCTCCTGTTGCAGACAACATATCTGCTGTTGAGGTGGTTATTGATGTGTGTCTAACATGAGTCTGGTCCTGCTGGAGGTTTCTGCCTGTTAAAGGAAGTTTGTCCTTGCCACTGTTACTTGCTAAATGCTGCAAAGTGCTCTGCTCATGGTGGATTAAGATGAGATCAGACTGAGTCCTGTCTGTAAAATGGGACTGGATCTTATCCGGTCTTGATGTTGGGTCTTTGTTAATAATAGAACATAGAGTACGGTCTAGACCTGCTCTGTTTGGAAAGAGTGTGAGGATAATGTTTGTTGGGATTTGGCGCTACATAAATAAAGACTTGTTTATAGAAAATAAATCTTTGGGTCCGTGGCCCTTAGAGGAGTATGAAAAGGACAATGAAATAAGCAACGAGGAAAATGATTCTGCTTCAGTATAAAATAATTTTCTTGTAATGTGTTCAGGCCTGACGTCAGACCCCGCACACCCGCACCACTCAGCACACACACAGCTGGCCCAGGACCCTCTGACTGGACACACACTGGTCATCAGCGCCATGCCTGTCGCTCACACTCCTCTGATAGGTAAGAGACACACACCTATCATGCAATCGTAAATTACTCAAACAAGCAAAACCCTCTGCAGCTAGCACACGCAGGAGACGCAGATGCAGGATGCAGCTGTGTTTCCATTAAGTGATACTTTGAAAAAGGCTTTCTGAATGTGGAAAACTATAAACACGTATCCTTTACAAGAACTGATGGGAATTGGCTGCATTTCATTCTTTTACTTAAAATAAAAAATGCATTTGGCAGTATTACATCCCCTAATGACCGCTGAAGATTTACAGGAACTCTACCTATAAACAAGGATTATAGATGTTAGATAACCCAGAGACTTAAGAGGAAACATTTCATAGAAAATAAACATTCAACCTTATTTTATCTTTTTCTTTGCAAAAATAAAATTAACATTTCTCTAACTCTGCTTTCCTTCCTGCAGCCTCTCCAGACACTCCCATCCCATCGCCCCCTCAGGGTGCTGCCGCGGAGAAGTACCAACCTTTTCCCCAGCCCCTCTGTCCTCCAACCAGCCCGCCGTCCTCCACGCAGACAGACCCCTGAGCTCAGTGGGATCAGTTTCTGTGTCTCTGCTCTCTGTGGTTAGTCTTTACCCTGGTTGTTGCAATAACCGGGGCGTAATTAAAGTTGCTGTGTGCGGCACTTTCAAACTTCAATATGTCACTTTTTAAATTCACTGAGCTAATGAAACACCACACTTCACTTCAACAGAACATTCTGTGGTCTCTGAACTGTTTTACAACTTAGCACCTTGGTTAGTCACACGCTTTAATGACAGTAAGGCATACACTTTTGGAAATCTAAATGTAAAATACAGTATTGGTCAGTTGAATAGATATTACAATCTTCTATATTTACATTGTTGGAATGAATATTTTATGAACTGGACTTCTCCTGTATTTACACTCTATGACAGAGGAGCGTTAAATGGAGAGACCTGAAGGTGTGTAGAATTACAGATAAATTTAAGAACACTCATGGTTAACTTTCAGCAAATTACAGCACAGCATCGAACGGAAAATCAATATATATTTTAAAATGTGCTTCAGTGGAACTTCTTACACCTGTCAACTGATCCAAGTAAGGATGTGGTTGGCCATTGATCAGGAATCTAAAGTTTTGTTCTCTCTTTATTAAAAACATCCTCAGTGTTGTTTACTGATGCTTTCACTATCACTTCTCTCTCTTACTCCCCTCTATCTGTCTTTCCAGACCCAACTCGGTCAAGGCATGATGGCTGTCTAACATGAGTCTGGTTCTGCCTGAGGTTTCTGCCTGTTAAAAGGAAGTTTGTCCTCACCACTGTAACTAGCTAAATACTGCGATGTGCAATGCTCATGATGGATTAAGGTGGGGTCAGACTGAGTCTTACCCTGTCTTGGTGTTGGGTCTCTGTTCATAATTTGACATAGAGTGGTCTAGACCTCCTATGTTTGTAAAAGCGTCTTGAGATAACGTTTGTTGTGATTTGGCGCTATGCAAATAAAGATTGATTGATTGATTGATTTCAGAGAGTAACACTAAATGTGTTAACACAGACTTTATTTTATACTTACAGACAGATAAGTGGTGTTTGCTGATTTGCTTTTAACACTGAGTCATGAAAACGTAAACAGACAAAACACAATATAATGCTGTGATATGGTTCCGTGCTGAAATCCACATGAAAAATTCTGATATATCATTTATAAATATTTTGTACAGACCTCATGTTGAATGCAAACAATGTTGATAAACTTACTGTAAATAGTAAAACTGATGAGAGGAAATATCTGTTTGATTCTTTTTTTTATTGTCTTGCTTTAATACATTTTAAATCAAGCTGTTTGCTTTTATTTTGATACCATGTAAATGTGTTAATTTATCAAATTCATGATTAAAACACTTGGAATATTATTTGAGTCCTCTTTTATGAACTGACTGAATGTGTGTTATGAAAAATGCAAACACCGACACTCACAGTCACAGTATGGTTTATAGCCGTAGCACCCTCCTGCTGTGGAGAAAGGGACTACATGAGGATGTAGTACATGTAAAGTACTTGTATTGTATGCACTGTTAGATGAGTGTGCATTCATTCATTTCTTTAAAGAAAGAAAAGAAAACAAAGCTTTCTGTCCGATCAGAAATCATCATCTCTTCTGCCGCAGTATATATAATCAGAGAATAATGCTAAACAAAGGAAATAGTCATTTTTTCATATTTGATCTATATGGATGGACACACAAAGACTAACTGACAGAATGTATTTCAATACATCTTCCTCACATGCAAGAACACAGTGTGGTTTGTCCATTACCTCCTTTATAGAAGTCATCATGCTCTCCTGCAGCTCCATTGGTCAGGGCTATACAGATTGTACTCACAGCTTTATTGGCGAGCTATTGAGACCGCAGTGCCAGACGATGCTGCTCATCTAAAATCAAACTAGTGTCCTCGGAGAAAACACACACATCCCAAAGCCAAAGCAGAGCGTGAGATCATAATTTGAACTAAAACTGAGCTATACGGGACTGACTGTACTTTGAAATCTCTTGTTTTGTTTGTGGCCGAGCACATATAATCATTTCTTGGGGTTTATGTGTGTGTGTGTGTGTGTGTGTGTGTGTGTGTGTGTGTGTGTGTGTGTGTGTGTGTGTGTGTGTGTGTGGATGAGATGGGGGATAAAACTGAGAGCTCTTATTCTCTGTATATTGTTGTGTGACTCAGAGAAAACACTCAGGTTATTTATGGCAGAGGAGATGATGCGGTCCAGAATCAACATGGCCAAATCCTCCTATCAACTCCATAATGGACAAGCTACCTGGCTCAGGTCAAAACAACATCACCCACGATGGGAGGATGTGTGTATGCATATATACTGTATGTGTGTGCAGGCGTCTGTCTACCATTTATTTATAATCTGTGCGAGTGCATGTGTGTACACCTCTATGTTGTGTGTGATTTTTGGGAGGTGTGTGCACGTGTGTGTACCCAGAGAGCTTTAATCAAAGGCCCATGGAGAGGAGATGTGGGGGCCCGGTCTGCTTCTTTTTTTCCTCCCGCAGATAAAACTGTGTGTTAGCATGCCAGTCACATATCTCATCTGAGACGCACCACTCTGCTCCCCGCACCTCACCGCTGCCCACACTGACAGCACCCTATTACACAGCAGTGTGACGCTCGCTGCACCTGAGGGGGACGATGAGGGGGAGAAATAGAGGGATGAAGAGAAAGATGATGGAGGAAACAAGGATGGACAGGAATATGATTTAGCTTTTGGCCTTTAATATATAGTTGCATTTAAGTTCGAACCTTTTTTTTTTTTTTAGCAAACCAAGAAGATTGTATTTACGATGAGATCTATCTACAGTCTTAGATTGTCTCAACTCACCTGTTAAATAAAAGCACTTAAGCAGGTGTGTTTTAACTGAGCAATCAGGGTTGAGCACCTCTGATTTACATATTTCTTAATACTGAAAATTAGAATTAAAGATCTCTAAAATTGAATCTGATTTTAAAGAAACTTTTTCACTTTATTGTGGCCATCTGAGCCCAAAATAACCAATCCTTTCATCCATTGATTTATCTGTCCACTCCACACTCCAGCTGCCTTTATTTCTCCTTCAGCCACTAGATGGCAGTATAAGTCTGTGCTTTCACAACACACAAATTGGCCCTTGATGGCAGGTATCAGTGTAAGCTGCCCTTCCACTGTCATTACATGTCAAAATAATACAAAAATAAATGAGAAATGTTACAAAGAAAAATATTTCATCAAAGTTTTTTAATCCAAAGTGCATCTCTCACTCTCTTGATTGCAGCATTAAGGAATAAGGATAGCATAGTGAGTGCTGTGTAGGTTTTTTTTTTCAAATGTTGTCAATAAAAGTCAGAAACATTAAATACGGCGTGCCGGTTGGCCTAAGGGTTGATGTGTGCACCATATACTAAGGTACAGTCCTCATTGCAGCGGTTGCAGGTTGGACTCCCAGCCACGACCCTTTGCTGCACATCATCCCACACTCCCTGCTCTCCACCTTTTATTCCTGTTCAGCTGTCTCATCTAATAAAGGAGAAAATATGAGAAAAAATACTTTAAAATATTTGTAAAATTCAAGAAACACTCAAATTCAGACGTTCCTTTATGTTAATTTTGCAGAAAGGCATGTTAATCTGCGGAACACACACATGAAGGCAGAGAATGATCGTAAGGAATATGTCTTTAAGTGTGTTTTCGTAGTTTTAATATAACTGCATGCAACCGTTTCTAAACTATTTGAATGTCTCAAAAGTAAGACTCAATCATTGAAAATCAACACACGTGTATGCTCCACACCACACAGGTGGGTATTGTTACAGTCTGAAATGAATGGCATGTGTCAGCGATCCCAGATTAAAGCCGGAGATTGCAGACTATCATTCCTCACCAGTGCGTTTACCCATAATTCCCCTCTGTCTCCAACATATCCGATGATTCCTCCTCTAGAAGACAGGGTGAGGCCGTACGAATCTCTGCCTCCAACTCTGGAATGAATTTAAAACCCCTCCTGAGTGATTTTCGGTGTCCTGCGACTCTGTGAGAGTGTGTGTGTGTGTGTGTATCATGCATGTGTGGTTTCTGATTATACCCCAGCATGGGTGAAAGCAAGAAACTACAGTGACAGCTTCATTTCCAAAGCTGAGTTCACATAAATGAGGGATTAAAGCAGGCAAGCAAGGGGGTTAGGGCTCACCTTGGCCTTCAATGACAGCTTCCCCTCCTTAAGATCCGGCTCTCCTCTCTCAGAGTCTACAGCTTGATTTTGGTTACATCTTTTCTGTCTTCACTTGCTGTTTAGGTTATCTGTTTTGTCTTACCACAGCTCATTTACCTGCAGAGATACACACACACACACACATACAGAGGCACACACACATAGATACAGATTTTGAAAACGCATACTGCACTCTAAACACACACAGTGATTTACACAATCCCAGGGAGCTGGGTTGCCCTCTATATAATGATGATGGGGAACAGGTTAGGGCAATGAAAATAGGGGTTAGGGCCAGGGTAGAGAGAGAGAGAGAGAGAGAGAGAGAGAGAGAGAGAGTGTGTGTGTGTGTGTGTGTGTGTGTGTGTGTGCATGCGTGTTTGGGGGTACATTAGGGAAATGAAAAAGAGGGAGGACCCCTGATGGCTTCTAAGATGCAGACTTGTTAGAATAAAGGAATATAAAGAAGACAGGAGACAGAGGAGATGACAGGGTGGGTGATAAGATGAGTAGTGCAGTAATGAAAACGGTCCTCTGTACCCCGAGATTACGCTGGGAATGAGATTGGAGAGAGGGAGAGAGAGAGAGAGAGAGAGAGAGAGAGAGAGTGAGAGACAGACAGGAGATGTGGAAATGGGGGAGCAGGGGGTAAATGAATGGAGAAAGATGGAGGCTAATTTATGATGAACTATGGCGACAATCAGGAGCAGACGTGGGACTGGTGTGGAAGGAAAACACGTAGAAGAAGAGGAGGAAGAGAAGAGGTATTACGACTCAGGACGAAGCAGCCCTACTCTGAATGATAAGTGTCTCACGCGCTGCGGGTTATGGGAAGTTCACACAAACAAATGACTCCCATTTGCCGGAGGCGAGGGACACAATTGAGAAAGAAGGGGGCGAGAGAGAAAAGGAGGAGAAGAAGTGAGAGAGAGAGGAGGGAGAGGACTAAATACTAGAGCTATGATTTCAAATAACTCCATCTGCATTGAGGAAATGCTTACCTTTTTACCTCTCTAATGTCTTCACAGGTAAACAGAAGCACCTTCAATCCAGAGAATATTAGGAACCCTGTAGTGAGGTGCAGTAAAATCTGTGCTTGGTGCCTTAAATTACAGGGCAGCCATGGACCTTGGTCAATAACACTAAATGTATTGCAAATTGTAGCATGTAGGTGGGCTATGTTTTGCACCATAAGAGGTGATATCAAGCAGTAATAAGGGTGCATGAGTGCTGCCCTTATTTAAACACTAAGCAGCATGGTATCAGAACAAAGTAAGGTCGGATTCCTCTCATGGAAAATGCCTTCACGGGGGTGGTTTTCAACCATGTGATGCTCATTCTACCCAAACAAGAGGCTGATTTTGTCTCACGCCCACTCTTCTTGTTAAAGGTGTATTTTTATAGTTACATTAAATGTATTAGTGTTTGGTTTAAATGACAGCCTTCACACACAAAGAGACCTCCTGCTTGGGAGCATTGAGCTGCAGACTCAATACTTTGATAGGATTGGATACACTGGATAATGCTAGAGTCCAACCTGCGACCTTCAGATTGTGAAGCTGCTAGTTTATTGAAATTATTAGCATTCGGCACATAAGACTTTCACCATATTTGTGGTATTTATTTGGGTATTTAACCTTGAAGACATCTGCTTTTTACAGTTAACACAGGCTGATTTTGTCCTCAATTTCAGTGGTATTTCGTCATAAATCAAAGAACTTAATTTAGAATTTCCAGCGGATTTTAGAAACAAAATAAAATGTAACAATGGAAATGTATCTTATGTCATCTGGATTTTCTGTTCCTTTTCTGGTTTCCATTTGTATGTTTGTAATATCACTTCAGCAGGCTTTGGTATAGTAGAAAAAGACGGTCTGTATGGAGAGCAAAAGCAGGCAGAACGCAGTCCGACGTATTGGTAACCCAGCTCCCATCGTCAGTACTCTGACAACAATCAATCAACCTCGATGAACAGATAGTAGTATCAGCTGATGTAGATAAAAAATATATACACTTGAGCATTAGTACTACTAGACGTAATTTCACGACAGCCAGTTGTTGTTTAAATTGATTAAATTGATTGTAATAAAATCCAACCTTAGAATAAGTAAATGCACTTTGTAAAAGTTGTTTTCTGCTCCCCTTCCCTTAAAGACAGACCAGGACAAGTTTTCATTTCTACTTCTTACAAATTTGCATCATCGTGTTTTCATGTCAGCGAACCTAAGACCCTTTAATTACACATTAAATTACAAGTTACAGGTTTATTTCTTCAAATCGTACCACTAAGGCAGAGAGTAGCTTATCTGTGACTAAACTACAGTGAAACTCAGATTCACAAGAAACAGATGAACAGGTCCAGACAAACCTAAGACTTGTTACTCACACAGAAAACAAAATAAATTGTCTCCCTTTCTCCAGTTTATACCACTGTTATAAGCCAGAGTGGAGCCACTGCATAACATGCTATATACTGTGAAACTGAGACTCACCAAAAACATATGAACAGGTCCAGACAAAGCTAACACCCCTTGATTAGACATGTTCATCTGTAGAACTTAGTTCCTTTTTCAGTTTATAGCACTGTTATAAGCCAGAGTGAAGCTGCTGCGTTACCTTAATGCTTACAGTGAAACTGAGACTGCTCAGAAGCAGATGAATGGGAGCTACTCTGGGGGATGTGATGAACTTAGACGTTTGTATTGTTTGCTTCCCTTTTGATCTGAATGATGATGAAGAAGGAAGTCGAAGCTTGAAGACGCTTACCACAAATAGCTGGCTACATCAGGAATACAGAGAAATCGTCAGTTGCTCCCAGAGGCATGCGATTATGGGAAACGTGATGGGTTCCAGGATTGATCTCATATTTAATCAGACATGTCTTTGAACAAAAGGGTTAACTTCATGGTTGAAGTAGAATATGAGTCAAGAAAATGACCAAAGTCAGTGAACATTATCACAGAAAAGTTAATATCTGTACACAGCTATTCATCAACAATCGATCAAATTATTGTTTAAACCTTTAATCTGTATGAAAGCAGTCACCCCAGCTTTGCAAATTATGGCTGTCAATGCTGAAATTGAATAGATTCCAACATACCATGCATTCGGCTTAAGGCAATATTTGTGCAGTGGTGTTTCATGTCACATCCCTGCAGATAAAACACAGTCGTAGAAATGGTTTGGTTTCAGGCCCAGAAACACAAAGAGGAAGAGCTTCTGACCATTTCTGTGTTTGACAATCAGGGAGGAATCCATCACTGAGGGGCAGGAGATGACGATCCCTCCAGTGACAGTCACATCAATAATCAATGAAGGGATAATGCAGTCACATGACATGTTGTGTCTTTAGTTATTGTTGACCCTCCGTTTTCCTGAACAGGAGAGGATTCCGCTTTCTCTCTTCCTATCTTCATTCCTATACGTACCTGTTGACCTCGATAGCTGGATGCAATACGTTCAAGAATATCCCCTCCAAGTTTTCAAGAGGCATTATGGGATGTACAGGAAGTGGAAAAAGGAAAGAGGTACAAGTGAAAGAAAGCAAGATTAAACTTCAAAAAGAGTGTGCGCACCATAAAACAAAGGATGATACTAGATACATTAACACAATCACATCTTAAATGTATGAATAAAGAAAAATGTAAATGATAATCTCGGGGTGGACTAGGAATGCATAGCACACATTAGTATGCTGAAGGAAATTTGTGTAACCACCAGAGCGAATCAGGGCCTTGCTGAGTAAATGAAGTTTAATCATAAAGCAGAGAAAAAAAGATCTTAACCCACCTGAAGAAGATCAGTAGAATTAGACAATAGCACCTTTTATCTACAGTTCACAACACTGTTGGAGCTCCATTTTGAATTTTATCATCAGAAACAAACCAAGTGTAAATAATTTGCCTTTTATAGCCGAGGCAAGGCGTTTCATTTCCAAAACAGCTCCGGATATAATTATTTTACCCCGAAATTAGAACTGAGCTCGCTTTAAAAGGTACAAAGGAACTCACTGTTAGCGTGTAATTAATTTCATATTACTATTTACCTTTACGTCAGTTAATTATTATCTCTATAGATGTGTGTGCTACACACATACAAACCGTCACACACTAGACCCAGACAACCTTCAATATACACAGAGAGACACTGGTGGTAAAAAGTGTGAATTTTACACACATGACTTCCTGTCCTAATCAAGGGCTTTCTCAACTCCTATCTGAAAGACACACATGACTGGCTCCTTCAGCGGATACCTACACACCGTGGATGTGTGTGATGAAACTGTGAGCGAATGTGTGTATGCGTGCTCGCAGGGGCTAACCAAACCCAGCAGTGGAGTGGTAAAGGGTATTAGGGTGCAATTGTGAAAAGATTGCAAAAAGTGACATCCTTAATAGAGAAAGATTACTATGTGCAACATCACTTTGATTTGGGCTGCATACATTTCCCTCACACAGACGGGCTTCTGGACAGCTCTGAGCGCTCCAGACGGATCCTTCAGCCTTTGTGTTTGTGTGTGCAAATGCAAATGTAGGTTAACACGCAGGTATGCATTTGAAAGCAAGAGGAGGAGATACAAATTCAAATGTCCTTTTTAGACCATCGTTTGTGACTGATGCATTTGTTCAACCTGTCAGGATTCATTTAGAACGTTTACTCTGACTGTTTTATTCACCTTTCTGATTTGAAATTATAAACTGCCCATAAATCTACACTGAGACAACACGTGAGCTTTTAAAGTCTGGATGTTTTGTTGATTTAACACAGTGGACGGTGAGGAAAGGAAAACAGTGAAAGTTGTAGTTTGTTTAGCTGTAAAAGTGTAACATCAGTAAACACATGCGGCATGAAATTACACCTGGGCAGCTGTCGAAAAAAATAAATACACTTAAATATCTCTGCTGGACGGTTGAACGATCTACTATGAGTATTCTGTTTTAGGCAAACTATATTATAAATGTATTAAATATTTAAATATTGATTAGAGGCTCCAGTACTGATACCTACTTACTGTTTAATGCAGGTCTGGATCACTTCTGTTGTGAGGGTCAGATCTACAGCCTTTGGTCTTTTGCAGTTCTTTCATGAGCTTGTGTGTTTTTGACTTTGCACTGTTTCTGCATCTGCAGCACATTTGCTGTTAAAAGGTTTTGCAATACCATATGACAGGACACGACAGGATACAATAGGATACAATAGGATACCATTTCATAGACTGTTTAAAACATGGATGCAATCTCAGTGACTCCACCCACTGCACGTGTGTTTGAATCTGCAGGTTCTTCTGAGTTTTAAGCACATATACTGATATGAATTGTTTGGTTTGCATGGACTAAATAAAACATGGACGAAGGTTTCTGAAGCAGAGTTCAGAAGCCCAACAGTCACCATATTGTCAATGAAACCTGAACTTAACATGATGTGGACCTAGCTAGCGTGTAGTGGTGAAATATTAGATCAAATTAAATCAGGACCGGCTCTCTGATTAAAGTATGTTTTAAGAAGAGACTTAAACGAGAGCTCTGAATCAGCCGACCTAATTTCCACAGGCAGGTCGTTCCAGAGCCTCAGGGCCCAGACTGGTAACGCACCCCTCCTTGTTTTCAGCTGAGAGTCCGGCACAGATAGAAGATCCAAGTACAAGAATCACAAGGTGTGTACTGGAGAGTTTAGGATTAAAAGTTTGGAGATATAAATATATAAAAATCTTAAAATCAATTAGAAAACGTACTGGCAGTCAGTGTAAAGATGCTGTAACAGGAGTAATGCAATCACATTTCTTGGTTCTTGATTAAAGTCTGTCAGCTGAGTTCTGTAATAGCTGAAGTCAGTAGAAGGTTTTTTGATTAAGACAGGTTAAAAAAAAAATTACAAATCAAAGAAAAATAAACGTGTAAAATCATTTCTGCGTCTTTTAAAATTAAACAAGATTGTACCTTTGAAATATTTCTAAGATGATAAAACCAGATGTAAAGGTGACTTGCAAGGGCTAGCAGGTTACAATGTACCCACCTGTCAGTAAAGTCAGACACACCCCTAGCTATGACTTATTGGATCTGAAGGAGTTTCTTTTGGAGCCGCCTCAAGTGGACACTTCAGGTACTGCAGTTTCTTGCACTCCTCGTTGGCTTCCCTTTTCAAGAATGGAGGTTACCACATTGTTGATTTCTTCTCGCCACACACTGTAGATAGCAGTTTTGTTATCAGCCTCTGAAGGTAGTATCAGGTGTCAACCAAGCGGCAACTACCAGTCTTACAATATGAAGCCCATGGAGAAGTGTTATAAACTGCAGTTCATCGAGTGTCCACTAGAGGCTGGCTGCAGAAACACCAGAAATTACATACACAACCATTCAAAGAAGACGATCTTTACAGCAGAAATAAACATGTTTACAGCCTGGTTCAAAAAACAGCTTTGGTCTGAAGAGCTAATTTCTCTAACAGCACATACTGTAGGGGGGTGAATTTTTCTATAAAGCGACAGTTCAGAAGATATTAAGATTACGAGTTTTGCCCATTTAAGGACATGACTGATTGACTGACAGGCAGGAACACTGTAGCTTTTAGCAAAGAGGATAAAGGTCCGCCTCTTTACCTCACACTAGCTCGACAGGAGTCTGGTTGTATTCAGCATTTCCAATATGGCACCCGCCGATGATTGGGTTCAAAACATCACTTCAGAAACAGACGGGTGATGTCACGGATACTACGTCCTTTTATCATACAGACTATGGTGTCGACAGAATGTCATTATTAACTATTAATTATTAGGTATTTGCCTTTCAGGTAATTGATCATGTGATGATACTAAGTTTAGTATTGGGAGTGTGAAGTTAATCTAAGCCAGCTCAGTTTTATTTATCGTTGCTTTAATTACCACCAATAATCTGTATTTGTTAATTCTGCTGGTCGTGGATATCAGTCAGTCATCTAAGTCCAGAGATCTTTAGATAATATAAAATAATGATTCTGTTGTCATGTTTTTTCCCTTTGTTTCTACATCATATCCCACCTGTATTTAATCACACTCCCTGTAAGAATCAGTCCAAAGTTTTGTGGAGTCCTTGTTAAATTTCCAATAGTTGTGATTTCCTGTGATGCCTTAAAATAGACCTGTTATCAATCCGGTGAGTTACAACAATGTATAATTTGTCAGTAGCCAACCCTATAGGCCAAATCATTTGGTTAATTAGCAAACACTTCCTAGAAGGTTTAGCTCTCATTTCCACCTCATTAAAATAACAATCTCCGTCACAACAGCCTTCAATACCGCTGGTGTCAAGTACAGAATCAAATCTGGGACTGTGCCAGGGGAGGAGATGTCAAAATGAAAGTCCCCCGCCTCAGGTCAAAATATTCTCAAATCCCTGCGGTGGACTATCAGAATCAATCAGAAATAAAGTTTGTTAGCGCCGCGCCTGGAATCTGAGCAGGACAAAAGCACCAGGGAGGTCCTTTATTTAGCTAATTCTCTTCTATTTGAGATGTACATATTTCTACAGTGCTTTGATAAGGCCTTGGGGACATGCATGTTTTAATTAGACCTGAGCAGCCTGAGCAGCCTGGTTGAACAGTTCATAGAAAACTTTGAACATTTTTGCTGAAAGCCTCTCTCTCTTTGTGACAGGCACTGTGTAATTAGCGGCATATGTGCATTTGCATATATGCACCCCGTGACATGTTGCATCTTATTTGAATAAGTAGACATGTCTCAATGTGATATCCCTGAAGTGAATACATGAATATGAGCCACTAATTATACCAATCTTGCAAATGATCTATTTAAATATTAATATCTTTTCCCTTTGCATTGTTTGCTGGGAGCTTTTTTTAAGTCAGCCAGCCGTGCGTGTTTGTTTGTGTCATTTCCATCTGGGCTGCGCTGGGTATTGTCCTCTGTGCGTAAAGAGTGTACGTGCGTCTGTGCCGGTTGTTTCATGTGTGGATGCATGTACTGTCTGGATGCCTGTACATGGTCTCCCGTGGAGACAGACAATGCGTGAGGCTCATTTCTAAACAGACAATAAAAGCCAATCAGTGAGGCCACTGTGTATGACAAGCCACAGAACAGGGAGAGGTAACATTTTCTGATGTACGCTTCGAACCTTCTGGAAGTTTGCAGCATCCACCTGGAAAATAAGTTCACATATTTTCATGTGGAGAGACGTTATTGTGATAATTATGGCATGTTGTTTGTTATTCCTCATTATTTTACATCTCTTGTTTTTCCACATTGCACAAATAAGTACATATTTGGCATGTTTTTAAATTAGTTAAGCATACTCTACTTGAAAATGCTCAGCGTATTAAACACGCTTTGAAAAAAACAGTTGTTCGAAAATATGATCAGAATCATCCACTGCTGGTCTTGATGAAGATGCCAGCCGTGTCTGCTTGTTTCAATATAAAAACTATCCAATGATTGTGATACTTTCACAGCAAACCAGAAAGACCGACTGCAGTTAGTCACACAAATACAGCAAGACCACATCTTTAGAGTCATTGCCCTTTTTTCAATTGAACTGTATTTTCTAAAAGCATCTCTATCTCACTTTAACCGTTTGCAGGGCCACGTTGGAAGGATTTCAGAAGGTCAGAGAGTCTGATAAGTTTACAAAGTTACTGAAAATGATGCAAAATGCCCGATCTAACAGAGTACTGTGGATCCTTCTTCAGGATGTACTAAATTACCAACATCTGCAAAAGCCTGAAGCATGTTTAAGTGATAAAACTGCAGGTTGGGGTGTTTTGTTCGACAGGATATCTACCTAAACTCATGTTTCATTAACTGTAACACAAAGGACAAACCACAGATGTACAAAGGTAAATCAATGATTACATTTAACAGTGTTGTGAGTGACGAGTTACTGAGTAAGTTTGTAGCAAATAGTACTGCATCTAGTAACTTTTCAACTTCAATAACAATGTTAAATTCACCAAAATTTAAAAAAGACTTGACACTCATTACTTCACATCAAATCACAGACATCTATAAGATTAATCATCTGACTTTGTGGGTGAGATTACGCTTACGTCAACACAGTACCATACTGTGAGGAAGAATATCTGGTAAAATAAACACACACAACTGCTGAGGATCATTCAAGTCTTAGCTTTCTGTCTTTGACATACCAGCATTGTTTTCCCTCCTTGAGGTAAAGGACAAGAGTCTAGTGCTGAGTTGTAGTCTTTAGACTTTGTCCACCCCCAAGAAGAGTAATTCTGATCTCACAAAGCACCTAACCAAACGACACACAGCTAGTAAGCTAGTTGTAAGAGAATTCAGTAAAGACAGCTGAGCCAGGTGCAACCCACGTTAGCTCTGCAGACCAAGGAGGAGCCACAACATCCAAACCGTTACCCAGCTCCACAATATTTACGCCAGGAAGGAATAAACAGACTGATGCAAGGTATGTTATTGAAGACATGCTTCACAAATCAATTGTTGAGTCTGCTGCTTTCACAGAACTAATTAGCAAAATACTGAAGAGACTATCATCTCTCTCTCTCTCTTCATCTCTCTTCATCTCCCTCTATCCCTCTCTCCATCACTGTCTCAGCAGATGTGTGTCTAACATGAGTCTGGTCCTGCTGGAGGTTTCTGCCTGTTAAAGGAAGTTTGTCCTTGCCACTGTAACTTGCTAAATGCTGTAAAGTGCTCTGCTCATGGTGGATTAAGACGAGATTAGACTGAGTCCTGTCTGTAAGATAACATTTGTTGGGATTTGGCGCAACATAAATTAAGAATGATTGATTGATTGATTGATTGATTGACAAGAGGCAGGGCAAATTAACAAGATCATTAAAGCAGAATAAGACTGGTTTAGTGTAATGTTCTACTTCTAGGTATTTGTACACCTTCAACACTAGAAGGGCCAGAATTTCATTTCTACTGAAAGGCCATGAGAGGTCATTTTGACTGCTAGATTCCAAATTGTATTATCGATTATGTTAAATACCCAATATAGAGGGTGATGTGTTTATTGTTTAAGGATATACTGCATATGTACAGTACAGGATGAAACTTTCCTCGGTGAGTCACTTTTATCTGCTTCTTATTCAGATTGATTTCCGGTCTGCGCTGTCTCTGACTCTGTCAGGCTTCCTCAGCAGTCATCTCTCTCTTTGAGCTTCTCTTTGCCAAAAATAGAGTTGTCTAATTTTCTCAGTTTCAATCCCAAACCTTTCAAATTACTCTGTACACTTACTCACAGCCGGTTTCTAACTTTTATAAAGACAAAGATAGTTGCCAACCGACGAAGAGGCATATGCCCAGCATGAAAATATATCAATCTAATCGCAGCAGTCATTATGACTGTCTGTGGCTGAAGTCTGTAAAAATAATCATACAATTGTTGCTTATTGTTCAATTTGTATAAATGACATTTAGGAAAATTTAGGAAATGTTAGGAACCGTTAGCACTGTAATCTTTAACTTAACAAAGTTACACAACATATAAATGTGAAAACAGTCAAAATAACCCATTACCCGTTCTAGTGTTAAATGTTGCTGAAATGATTTATGTGAGTTGAACATTACATTTGTTAAATTCAGCAAGGTGAGAGTTTGATCAGAAACACTACTTATGCATGCACAAGACAAAAACCAGCAGAGAGAAGATGCACCTCACAGGAGCTTTAACAAGAGAGACAAAAGTAAGATGCATGAGAATTTTTTGTTGTGTAGAAGTCCTTGCTTAAAGTTTCAGCTGGATTATGTCCCGAATGAATGAACGTTAACCTTTAATGTCAGATATGAGGAGATAAAAGGAGGGATGTTTTGACACCATTAAGCTCTAGTTTCTACGAATGAATGAAAGAATAATATTATATGGTACTCGTTTATGATTAATGTAACTGTTCACATTGAGTCTTATAAAGGACAGTTTGATAAAATCGTAGCGTTTGCTCCTTTTTGTTTTTTTCACTGGAGGTGCATGTGCTAATGTCACCAGAGTCAGACCAGCTGCATGGAGAGAATGTATGTTAATGTCTTACTTCTATTTATTCAGACCTTCAAGGTTGTTTTTTCTTCTCTCTCTTACAGACAGCAATATGTAATTGCACTCATCTTTTGATTCTCTGCACTGATGTTTGCTGCTAAGTGTGCCGGACAATGAAAAGCCTCCAGACAAAGCGCGGCAGGGCTGATGAACACTACTCAGCCTTAATTGCATGCTACTTTTGATGTAAGGCAATCATGAGGTCATCTGTTTGAAGTGGATAGGTTTTGTTTGATCCATCTTTGTGTGAGGGTGTGCGTGTGGCGGTTTTGAATGTCTTATCATCAGCTACCTGGTGCGTTAAGTCGAGCATGAAGAACTGGGGGAAGCAAAATGTACCTTTGTGTGTGTGTGTGTGTGTGTGTGTGTTAACAGGCGTGTCTGGTTATGCCTACATACACATTGGGAGGTTTAAGAGAAGTCTGTGTGAGCTTGCATGCTATGGCTGTAACAGTCAGTCAATCAGCAGCACAAACTACAGGACACTACACACTGCCTTCAAACTCATTAAAATGAGCACGGCATAACAGAGAAACATACCCTTCGCAAATTAAGTTGTGTGTCCTAATTGTTTTCGTGTTTGCGGGTCTTTCGACAACTTCAGAAGGCATTTGTTGTTGCTTGATGTATGCTTGCTGCGCCTCAGGCAATGTTTTTTATGACCATTATTATTCAAATGAGCTAGAAATGTGTTTTGAAAGTCCTAAATCATTGAGCATGAATGGCTACCCTTGGCGTTTATAAATGACTTTCCACACAAGCAAACCTCCGCCTGCACGGCTTACTCCGCTGAGCTCATTTGGGTATTTGAGTTCTGTCAACAGAATTTGTGTCGGTTGTCCATTGGCACGACAAGTTGCATTAAAAAGTTTGACAAGATTTTTCTCTGCTGTTTTCGACTTCTCTGAGTGATAAATAGTTTTGTGCTGGCGAGGAGAGAAGTGAGCAACAAATAAGCTCCAGTTGATGATTAGCAGGTGAACAGTTGAAGCGTTTTGGTTAAACAGGTAGATAGTGATTTCTAATAAACAATCTACACAAAGAGAGCAATGAAAACCCCAGAATACAATACAAATGTCTAAGGTGCCTGTCTTCAGGTGCTCTCACACCTGTAGCTCATTTGTTTTGCTCTGATTCAGATGATAACCAAGCGGCAACCTCCGGTCTAAAAATATGAGTCCAATGCGGAAGTGTTATAGACTGCAGTTCATCGAGGATCCACTTGAGGCTTGAGTCACATACACATGAATGAGAAAAAGCTGATCTTCACAGCATTACTACACATATTTACAGCCTGGTACAAAAGACGAGTGTAGTCTGGATAGCTCATTTCTCGATATGCTCTCACTGTGAGGGGGTGAATTTTTTTCTAACGCGGCAATTTTGAAGATATTGAGATTACTAGTCTTCCAATGAGGGACACAGCTGCCTGTGGGAAAACTGCAGCTGTTGGCTAGGAGGCTCAAACTCCGCCTCTTTACGTCACACTGGCTTAACAGAAGCATTATGGCTCCCGCCGACGATTGGTCTCAAAACAGCTCTTCAGAAACAGATGGGTGACGTCACAGATACTACGTCCATATTTTATACAGACTATGATGATAACACACAGCCTCCTTTTCTCAATGCATAGAGAAACAAACGCCATTCATACTGGGTGAACTTTGAACTTTGGGAAGCCAGCTCCAAGTCACCAACTAATGTTACCAAGTTAACCTACCAAAACATGAGTCATGGTTTGACTTGGAGCAGCAGTGAGGTCAATGCCTCATCCATGTTTGGACAGATGGGCATATTTGACAAATGTTGGACACTACTCACAAAATTCAGAAGTTAACAAACTAGAGGGGTGAACATCGTTCTGCCAAACAGTGTCATGCACAAACCAAGAAACTCATACAGCCGTGTGTGAAGCTACGAGACGGCTGATTTCGAAACCGCCTACTATACAAGTAGCACATACTGATTTGGCCTAAATTCAGTATGTAGTATGTGAACTAGAGCAAAATCTGCAGTATTGCAAAACTACCCACTAACTCTATGCTTCTTTATTTTTCCTGTATATGACGTGGGTATTCAATTTGTAAGTGCTGTGAAAATTATTTGAATTCCATATAAACCACTTCTTAACTTTTTGAATCATAAGTGATGCTAAAGAAGCAGTTTCTCTATCAGCTTGGTCGTTGTTTACTTCCGCTTTCCAAAAACGGAAATCCAGCGACACCTGACCCAGCATCCTGCAGACCAGATCCAACAGAACAGTCACACTACAGACTACCTTTAAACGCAGTATGCAGTACGTAATGCATAATACATTCGTAGGTAGTATGTAGCAGGGGGTTTCGAAAAGAGCCTACCTGTGGAGGTTCCAGTGATGACAGTGACATATACACCTGGCTTGATGTGCTGGACAAAATTCTGTGACTAAACCAGTCGTTGGGCCAGTAAATGTGTTGAGTCCTGTGATGTCAACCTAAACTAATTAATGATTACAAAATCGTCAAAAAGGAATCAGGGAATATAACTTAGAGTAAATCAGTTTTTGTTATTTCCTTCTATGTTCTGCTGAAGTTCTGGGGAATATCATGGATTGTACAGAATAGGCAGAAATACACCTTGGGCTTCAGCGTGTTCCTCTTCTGGTCATTGATTGTGTGAATCTTATTGACTGTGTACACCAGTGTAAACATTTAAAATTGTGCTATTTGTTGAATATACAGACAAACTGTTGACTTTTCTTCTTCTTAGATTAAAGACTGTAATACATTCAATATTCATTAATTCATGTTCTTAAGCCTAGCACAAGCTCTTCAGCTGATATTCATTTTCCTAAAACTCAACTGCAACAAATCTGAAATCATTCTCATCGGCCCCAAATCCCTCCTCCCCTCCACCCAGAACTTCTCACTATGCATCGACAACCACACAGTCACACCCTCCCCAGTAGTCCGTAACCGTGGTATCACCCTCGACCCCTCCCTCTCCTTCAAACCACACATCAGAAACGTCACCAAAGTATCCTTCTTTCATCTCTGCAACATCGCTCGGCTCAGATCCTCTCTCTCCTCCTCTGCTGCAGAAACCCTCATCCACGCCTTCATAACCTCCCGACTGGACTATTGCAACAGCATTCTCTACGGCCTCCCCTCCACCGACCTCAAAAAACTTCAATACGTCCAAAATTCAGCTGCCCGATTACTCACCCACTCCCGCTCCAGAGCCCACATCACACCCATCATTCAGCACCTCCACTGGCTCCCCATTCAGCACCGAATCCACTTCAAGATCCTGCTCATCATCTACAAAGCCCTGAATAACCTCACCCCCTCTTACCTGACCGACCTCCTCAAACACCACTCCCCATCTCGTCGCCTCAGATCATCAGATGCCAACCTCTTGTCCCCTATCACCAAGTCCAAGCACCGCACCTTGGGGGACAGAGCCTTTGCCATCACTGCCCTCACTCTCTGGAACTCTCTCCCTCCACACATCTGCAACTCTGACTCTCTCCTCTCATTTAAGAACCACCTCAAGACCTACCTGTTCCAAAAAGCATACCACACATGACCTCTCCCCCCGCCCCACCTCTGTCTTTGTTCTGTTTTATTTATATGTTTTGTTTTTCTTTTAGTTTTCATCTTATGTAAAGCGTCTTTGAGTATTAAGAAAAGCGCTATATAAATTATATGTATTATTATTAAGACAATGAATTAGTCTATCGCCATTTTGATGCTAACTACCTCTCCTATGACTGGAGTGTGATGAGTCAAGCAGCTATTTGTTGCGGGTGCTGGGTTGATTGCGTTCTCGCTGCTCCAGGGTTCAATTGGAAGCGAGCCGAGACCACCTCCTCTTTCCTTCTGGGCTTGTTCGTTTTGCTCTCCATCAGAGAGCGATTACTCTGTTCACATGTGTCCAAACGACCCGGGCCTAGGAGGAAAAGTCCCCTTGTTTCAGACCAACCTCTGTGAACTATGCAGGTGTGAAGGTCTGTGTTATAAACACTTAGAATTGTAGCTAAAAACCAGTCATCCTTACAACTAACCAGTGCTGTCATTTGCCGTAGTCTCAGAATGAGCTTGTATTGCAAACTAGTACTGTGCAAAAAGCAAAAATGCTATCTTCATACATGCTAGCTGGCTTTCTTGTTGAGTACAGCTCACATTGGAGAAATGTATTGCTTCAATTGACAACATTAAGCACCAAAACTGATTAAATATACACATAAAAAGTTGCTGGTCTTATTATTTCACCATTTTAGCCCTATGGTGCCAACCCCCCCTTTCGAAAGTGTACACATGTTTCAATGAATTAAATCTATTGTAAGAAATATTTGATTCTATTTTTGTTACATTTTTACACTTGTGTTTTGTCAGCAGACCTTGTGCTGCCATGAATGTACAAATACTATCACTTAATTTCAGTTTGATACTGCACACTCTTGAAGTGCCTTCACTAAAACAGCTCCCAGGAGAGTTGAATTCAGAACATTCCTCAGATTAAAACGCTCTCAAATCAGAGCAGCTAAAACAGACCTAACTTCTATCTCTGTGGATAAGATTCAGTTTGTAGATATTTTTAAATCAGCGTAAACCGTTCTGCTAACTCTAAGACGGAAAGAAGTTATGCACACGTACATCCACACGCATACAAATGCAAGGGTTCAAGCTCGCACCCCATGTCTCATCCCTTGTCCAGACACACACACACACACACACACACACACACACACACACACACACATGCACATAGACCACATCTTGATTAGGTTTTCATAAAGTCTGGGAGTATGCTGAGTCTGTAATTGACTTTGACAGCAGAAGCCTCCATGTCCTATGGCTATGTTAAACGAACAATTTACATCTTCATTTCAAATTCTACATGGATAAAAAGCTATTAATTACATTAGTCTGCACAGAGTCATTCCAGCTAGGCAGAATATGCGTGTGTATCTCCGTCTGTGTGTATCGCACATCCTTTCCCATACACACTTTTCCTCATTTGTATATTAAGTCTGGCGGCTAAACAATACCCAGTAAGTGCTTCTCTGGAGATGAGTTTATGAGCGGGGAAAGGACTTTTACTCACGTGTATTGCTGTGCAAAGCAAACACGCAGCAGTGACTCCCACATGAGCGCTTTATGGACAGGGGAATGTTCATTACATGTATTGACTTGGCACTGGTTGCAGAGGCATTGACCCTCACACTAGTTCACATTCATGGCTTGTAATGATCATAGTTTGGAGTTTGAGAATACTTTATGTTGGCTTTTAAAATTCAATCATGATAAATCCTTTCACTAGAGTACAACTTAGAAGCTTTGACTCAAAACATCAACAATAGATGGATGGATGGATGGATGGGGGAATGGTTGGATGGATGGATGGATGGATGGATGGATGGATGGATGGATGGATGGATGGGATGGATGGATGGATGGATGGATGGATGGATGGATGGATGGATGGATGGATGGATGGATGAACGGATGGATGGATGGATGAATGATTGATTGATGATGGATGGATGCATGGATGAATCAGTGGATGGATTATGGATGGAAGGATGAATGTGTGTATGGAATAAGTGATTGATGGATGATGGATGGATGAATAGACCGATGCTGGAAGGATAGATGGACAGATGGATTGGTTGATAGGTGAATAAATGGATGAATGCATGGATGGATAGATGGGTGGACTCATGGATAAAAGAATGGATCAATAGATGGATGAAAGAATGGATGAATCAATGTAAAGATGGAAGGATGGATTGGCTGATGGATGAATAGACTGATACTGGAAGGATGGATGGACAGCCTGACGGATGAATGGATGAATGGATTGGTGAATAAATAGATGGATGGGTGGACTGAAGGATGGATGGATGAAAAATGGATTGAATAAATAGACTGTAAAATTAAATATGATTCTCTGAAACCGACTTTTTTTCTTTCCCAGCATTTATCCTGAAATCTGAATTTGCAGTTAAACAGAGACACAGAAACATTAACACCAGTGTGAGATCTGAAAAGTAACAACAGATTTTGAGTTGCCTGAGTCAGAGAATGACCGACAAAGATTTTTTTTAATGACATTTGTTGGTGAGACAGTCACCAACCAAGGAAGAGCATAACTGAGCAACAAATAACGAGATAGCATAGACTTTTTAAAGATGATTATTTCCCACCTGTCCCAGATTAACAGCCTTGGAAAGGAATTTCATTTTAACATGGAGCTGCTGTATACACTGGATTTAATGGTGTCTACTGGGTTATTATGGTTTAGATTGGCAGAGACATCTGTGTTCAATCCGGCTTCCACAAAGAACCTCAGGAGTGGAAAATAGTGCAAACTTAAAAGGAAATGAACACCTAAAAACAAGCAGAGCTAATGTGAGGGACAGCTTGGCTTAAAGCCCCTCATGGATGGATGGATGAGTGGACAGATTGATGGATGGATGGATAGAAACAGTTTTAATTCACAATGCTTTACATCAGTGCCAAACATTACATTCTCCTCTCTTCATTGATTTTTGTGAACTCATGTAGCAACCGAAATAATATTAAATCTGTTCTCATTTGAGGAATTCCAAAACAAAGACTTCACAGTAAAAATGAAAACTTAAAATTGTTGGCTGAAAATTATTATTTTTAAATAAACACAATTTTTACCATTTTGTTTCAAACTCCATCAAAGTAATAATCTCAACTACCTGTATGAAGTTTGTTGTAAAGTTGGTCTCATTTCATAAGTTAGGTTGGAAAAACTGTAAATTATGGGTTTGAGGCTCGGCTGAATTATTTGAGTATGCTTCAGGCAAAGAACGGGGTCTCCAACTCAAATCTACAGGGGTCTTCTTCCACACTTTCAATTCCCCACATGTGGCGCCATCTCTCCTGTCCTGTGTGGATTTTGATCGCCCTAAAGGTGAGTGTTTAGTTTGAGTATTGTATTGAAACTCTAGCTTTACAGTTGGTCAATTGGTCATTACCAATAGTTAGCCGCCTTGAACATTAGCTAGCTACCTTGCAGGTGTGAAAACGGTGCAGTAACGTGGAGTAACAAAGGAACATTTTCTGAACAAACAATAATAAGTTGGCACAACTTTCACTTCTTAGCATGCAGAACTCAAAACTTTAAGTTACACTACATATGAATGATAAGTTATCTCAACAAAAACTCATCAGTTGGCTCAAATGTAAGATTTCTAGTTAGCCTCAAAACTTAAAACTCTACTGATTCAAGATTCAAAGGTTTTTATTGTCAATTTTCACTGTATATACAAGACATACAGGAAAAACGAGATGCTGTTTCTCTCTTCCAGCTTTGAATATCTAAAATTTTAATATAAAATACAATAAAATATAATAAAATACAGTTCTATAAAAACATAGTGCAGACAGTTGCCTTGATATTTTGAGTTTTCACAGCTTCTTCAGAGATGTCTCTTGAATCATTTCTTGTGAAACAGGTTGATTTCCCATCATGGCTATTTTGTGACAATATCTGATATGTGCACAAATTGGCCAACACACATGTACATAATCTCATATTCTAAGCAGCATTTTAGGCACTCCCAGCACTGTTATTAGATGGATGGATAGATAGATGGATGGATAAACAGAGAGACAGATAAATAGATCTGATATGAAAGAGACGAAGAGATCAGCCCAATCAAAGAGGGAAAAAACATTCATGACCAAAAGAGGGGGGAGGAAAGTGTTTTTGCATGACGATCAAGCAACTTTTCTCTCTTGGAGTGCTTCCTGTCAGCTTCAAAGAGCGCTTTAAGAGGCCGGGAAAGTGGCTCTCTGAACAGCAGCGAGAACAGAAGCATCTCAGCCATCATCTCCGAGCCATCTGCGTGATGGGGGGGAACAACACAGACCCCTGTGTTTGCTTTGGAGATAGAACGATCAAAGAACAACACTAACCATATAATGAAGGGACAGATGGACCTTATATGAAGTGGTGAGAGAGAGAGAGATACAGTGAAATCAAGAGAGAGGTGTAGACAAAATCATACTGCAAATGTAACAATCTTTTTAGGAGAGAGAGAGAGAGAGAGAGAGAGAGAGAGAGAGAGAGAGAGAGAGAGAGAGAGAGAGAGAGAGAGAGAGAGGTGTGCAAGGGGGATATGATGTGGTGAAAAAGTGCGAGCCATCTCGTCGCATGCAGACTGCCTGCGCTGAATGAGAAAGCTAAAAGGTAATTTCACGGATAAAGAGGAGGCCTAATGCATAGAGGTAATGTAGCAGGGGATGGAACAAAGGCAAACTTTCATCTCTTTAAGCTTGGATGGAGAGAGAGTGAGAAAAAGCGAGAGAGAAAGCTTTGATGCTTTGAAAATGATAATAACAATCTCAAAGTCAGCCTCAGAAGAGAATGTGCTCCCCTCACTGTGCCCCATCCCCTCCTCCTCTGCCCCCTACCACTTAATACAAGCGCACAATGACTGTCTAGGACAAGGTGGGCTGTGGGTGTGAGAGGGGTGCAGGATGGGTGGGGGGGGGACTGTGACACTTAGGCCCCCCCAAATTACTCATGGAACAAACACAAAGATGATGAGAGTAAAGAGAGTCATTATATCTGAGATTAGACGACTTTTGTGGACACACTAAGGGACGAATTTATGTAAAGATGATATTTCACATAGGTAGTGTATAAAGCTATATGGAGATACGAATGGCGATAAAAGATTCATGCATTCATGCAGCATCTCATTCTCTTTGTCTCAGCTCTACATTAAAATGAAGAAGTGAAGCTGTTTCAGTCACAGAGCTTTACTTTTCTGAAGCTCTGTTGTCTCTGCAGAAAAAAGCCATTTTGTTTCCAGAGCTTCCTTAATGCGCATCCCCGCTAGATGATGGGCATTATATCCCATCTGCCTTCACAATGATGCAGATGTATGAAACGCAGGGCTATAAGTAAAGTGAGAAAATCTATTGTCTTTCAAATCAAAGAAAGTATACAGCCTATAATGGTGCAGGGAGATTTTAAATGGCAGATTCAAGTGCAAACGATAGCTCAATTTAATAAAACATGTCTGCCTAGAGAACAAGCTCATCTTTTGGAAGAGCAATTTTGGAAGAAAGATTCAAAGGATAAAACCTGCTCTAAAGAAGTTCAAAAGAAGACCCCACTCAAAGCAGAGTCTTAAAATTACCTTTGTCATTATGTCCCAAATTTCACAATTACACGCTCAGATATATTCACTTTTGATTGCCTCTCATTGTCTTTAAATGGAACAGATGATGCATTTAACTGCCTCAAACCGTCTGAGTGCTTGAGCTCATGATCTCTGACCCCTACACCCCTCTATGCTTGGGGGGGGCAAACCATTAGCTGACTACGTTTCAACCACTTTGCGTGTGTGTGTGTGTGTGTCCATCAAGTAGATCACCTCCCCCCACTTTTCTTTCATGAAAAACACAATTTAACACCCCATTTTCAATTATTCAAACCATTTGCTCCGAATGCAATGTGACCCACAAACGTTATCATGCATCTCTAGAGTGGATCTTGGATATGTCTGATTTGCTAAATCTACATTTTAATAAGTTTTCACTAAATAAGTGCATACATTATTGTTTAAATTAGCAAATAGATGAAAGTTTTAGTTCTGGATCTTCAATCAAAACATTAAATCCTTGTGCGTTCTGAAATGTTCTGTTTAATTTGTGCTTTGTTCTAAGGTGTGGCCTCCTCCAGCTGATGGAGAGAATTTGAGCTGCGATCACAGATTGAATTCCAGCATGAAATGTCCTTGTCTCTTCCCTCATTGGTTATTCTGTCCTGGTTAGCGCCAATTGCACACAGAGAAAAGACCTTTTTTATCCTTCCTCCCTCATTTCGTTTTTCTCTCCTGACCCCTCAGAGTATCACCAGACCTCAAAATTGCATTGAATATATAAATGCTAATGCTAATAACTGCTAGCAGGAGCAGATAATGTCCTTGACTGGTACAAGAAAAGATCCTTTTCTCTTACATGACTCACTGCCTCTGAATAACATTAGAAGAGTTCACATCCCGAGCTCTTATTTCTCTCCCATTCTTTCTCATCCTCTTTTCTTTTTCTTAATTTACTTGACTCCCCCCTCAACTCTTGCCTCCTTGTAGCAGGAAAAAAAATCCAGCTGAAGTGTAAAATATTAATTCATTTATCTGTGCGATAAGATCTTGCTGCCTCGCTCGAAATTCCAATGACATCCATTTGCCATTAAGTCAACCCAACACACAAGCAATGAGGCCTCTGGAGCTTGTCTGTCTTTTCAACCCCCCCCCCCCCCCCCTTCCATATCCGTTTTTATGCCTCTGGAAGCTTTTCATGGTAGGAATTAAACTATAATACTTGTTTCAGTGGTATGCATGTTAATGTCTGCTGCAAAGCTGTCATTTAAGAGACATGAGGAAGCAGCTGCAGCGAACAAAATGGCCTCTTTTGGAAACACCAAGGATGTCTTGGGGACTTTTTATTGTCCCCCTAAAGATGGAGATCATCCCGATACTGAAAATCCCTGCAGTTCTGGAATGAACGTTCAACTTGTTATTGTGCATTCTGATTGGTCTGTGTTTAAGAGTGTCCAGTGGGGTCCAAAAAGCCTCTTAGGCCTTCCCAGTAGGGCCTGTCAGTAACAATAGAGGAATTAAAGGACCCTGCACTGGTGAAAAAAAGCCCCACGACATGAATAAGAAGCCAAATATTCCATTGTTTCATATAGGAACTTGGTTCTCTTTGAAGATGGATGTGAAGAGAGCTGCGCGGCAGAATTTGCCCTTGCCTCAGTTTCTTAAAAATGAATTATTTCTCGTCTGGCAGGCAGCTCTCCGGAGGTGAGAGGCTGCCTCTTAACATGAGCAGGTATCAGTCTTAAAACCGCTCAAAGTAATTGTAGCTTTGAAGTCACACACATCACAGATGGCACAGTCAATATTGCACCAACTTGTCTGGGTACTTTCCTCCCAACTCTGCTTCTACTTCTGCTTCCATTCCCTTCCCTCCGTGACGAAAAATACATTATTTGTCACAAACTTTTTATTAAAAGAGGCCAACCATCAATCAACCCTGCAATCACTCATGCAATCACATTAATCATTCGTCTCTGCCTTATTTGCGTCATTTGGTATAGGAGTGTTGAGACCCCAAGTGAAATGTACCTCTCAGCTACATCTGGTTCTGCATATTCCTTTGACAACATGCTCCTCAAATCATATCAGCAATATTCAGTAGGAGCAATACTCACTGATAAGTGCCATTATATTTCCTTAAAGTTTCAAACAAAGTTACTTTTTAAGACTATTTCTCTCTTTTTCCCAACTTCCTTACTGAGACTAACAGTTGGGGTTTGTGTGAAAAAAATGAGTCAAAAAGTTGAGGATGTGACACTTAGCGAGGGGATTGAAATGTGAAGACTTCCCACTTAACTACCACAGAAACACTGGGCTATTATGGTATATAGACTATGGTATTATGCCCTGGGAACAATGGCAAACTTTTGCAGTATTCTGATGTAGCAAACAGTTGGCAATTAATCAATTACAGCCTAGACTTTCTTTTCCATGTGCAACATTTTTTCATTCATATTAACATCTTAAGAAGCAATGTGTGTCAAGATAAAAAAAAAAGAAGCTATGTCCCTCCAGATATGCAAGTAACACCTATCATTTCTTGATTCAGTACATCCCCAAGAATACTGCCTTGCCATCTGTTTCTGGCAGGTCTCGGTTTCGCTGTTAAAGTAAATTTCACAAAGTTTTCCTCTGGCTTAGTAAATGCCATCTGCAAACGCCATCATTTCTTTGATCAGGACATCCCCTGGAGGACAAACTAGTTATCTGTTACTGGTGGGTCTCAGTTTCACTGTAAAAAGTAAGTAGCAAAGAAGCTATACTCTGGCTAAGTTAATGCCCTCTGCAAAGTAAACCCCATTATTTTTTACTACATTACATCCCCTGGAGGAGCAACGTTTCCTCTGTTTGAGGTAAGTCTGGGTTTCACTGTAAAAAGTACATGTTACAAAGGTCTTTCCTCAGACTTAGTAAATTCCATCTTCAAACTCCATCATTTGTTTGATCAGGTCGTCTCTGAAAGAGATTCCATTTATCTGTTTCTGGTGATTCTCAGTTTCACTGAAAAAGTAAGATACACAGAAGTTATACTCTGGCTTGGTAATTGTCCTCTGCAAAGTAAATGCCATAATTACTTGGTCATTACATCGCCTGGGGGAGCACTTTTCTTCTGTTTCTGGTGAGTCCCAGTTTCACTGTCAATAGTTGATTTCTCAAAGGTTTTCCTTAGTAAACTTCATCTACTAACGCCATCTTTCTTTGATCAGGACATCCCCTGATGAAGAGTCTGTTTATCCTTTTCAGGTGAGGCTCAGTTTCATTGTGAAAATTAACTTACACAGAAGCAATCCTCTATAAATGAAATGCCATAAATCCTTGCTTTATTACATCACCTGGGGGAGCATTTTTTTCATCTGTTTTAGGTGAGTCTCAGTTTTGCTGTTAATAATAAGTTTCAAAAACATAACTCTGGCCTAGAAAATACAATCTGCAAACACAATCATTTCTTTGATCAGGACATCCTCTGGGGGAGAGTCTGTTTTTTTTTTTTAGGGTGAGTCTCAGTTTTACTGTAAAATGTAAGTAACAAAGAAGCTATACTCTTGAGCCCTCTGCAAAGTAAACCCATTTATTCCTTGCTTCATTACATCCCCTGGAGGAGCACCTTTTCCTCTGTTTGAGGTGAGTCTCAGTTTCACTGTAATTAGTAAATTTCACAAAGGTTTTCCTCTGGCTTAGTAAATGCAATCTGCAAACGCCATCATGTCTTTGATCAGGACATACCCTGAAGAAGAGTCTGTTTATCTGTTACTGGTGAGTCTCAGTTTCACTGTAAAAAGTAAGTAACACAATAAATATACTCTGGCTCAGTTACATGCCTCTGCAAAGTAAATGCCACATTTTCTTGCTTCATTATATCCCCTGGAGGAGTAACCTTTCAACTTTTTAAGGCAAGTCTAAGTTTCACTGTCAATAGTTGAGTTCACAAAGATTTTCCTCTGGTTTTGTAGATACCATCTGCAAACGCCATCATTTCTTTGATCAGGACATATCCTGAAGAAGAGTCTGTTTATCTGTTTCCGGGGAGTCTCAGTTTCACTGTAAAAAGTAAGTAACAAAGAAGCTACACTCAAGCTCAGCATGAGCCCTCTGCATCGTAAATGCATAATTTCTATCTTCATTAAATCCCATGGAGGAGCAACTTTTCCTCTGTTTGAGGTAAGTTTCAGTTTAACTGCCAATAGTAAGTTTCACATAGGTTTTCCTCTGGCTTTATACATGTCATCTGCAAACGCCATCATGTGTTTGATCAGGGCATCCCCTGGAGGATAACCTATGTATCTGTTCCTGGTGAGTCTCTGTTTCAATGTAAAAAGTAAGTAACAACAAAGCAAAGTTAACCTCCTCTGCAAACTAAATAACATAATTTCTTGCTTCATTACATCCCTTGGAGGAGCACATTTTCCTATGTATCTGTTTCAGGTAAGTCTCAGTTTCACTGTAAATAGTGAGTTACACAGAGGCTTCCCTCTTGCTTAATGCAGTAACTGTACTTTTAATATCCAGATTATTTTATCAGTTTCAATTAATTTTGGATGATTAGGGAATATAAGCTGGAATACCACTGAGTCGAAGAACAACAGTCTGTCTGAACTAGTTGTACCTTGTAAAAGAACAATAACAACATTTTTTTTCAATATAAAGGAATGGCAGAAACCACATCTGTTCAAGTAAGTGAGTGAAAACAGACACACAGTCAGGATGAAGGAGTTGTTAAAGTACTTCATTGTTACAGGAAGTAAAAGTTTATAGAAAAAGTGGCCTTTACTACATACTGGCAGCATTACACAAACAACCACAATCCATTGTAAAACGCCACAAAGAAAGCCTGATAAGCACCAAACAGTAAAATATCCACAGGTAGCCACAAACACTTAATCACAAGGAACCACAAAACACTACAAATGAGAACAACCTAGCTTTGCAACAACAAGGTTTTAAGAGAATCAGTACCAGGCGTCAACCCATCTGCAGCCAGATGTAATGAGAAGATGAAACAGATGAATCATGGAGACGCAGGAGTTCTCCAGTCTCCACAGGTATAATGCTGTAAATCATTACCAGCTTTCAGAGTCCCTGCTTGAAGAGGTATTGTTTTGAAATCCCTGCGCTGCTATCTGATCTTCTCTGAGACAGAATTTATCAGCAGAGCATGAGACAGAAAGACGCAGAGACGGTAAGGGAGGCAATGCAGGAGAAAAAAAACAAGCAGAAGAAGGCGAACAAACGGAGACAGAGCATTTGGATGGAGAGACAAACATCACAGGAGAACAGCGTCACACAAGTCTTCAGGCCAAGCTTGAGAGGTCGTACATGTTTCCTGCCTTTATTAATAAAGTCTGTCCAGGGCTACGGTTGGTACACTGCTCATCTAGCCTCACACAACCAACAAACACTCACACAGGTTTGACGCTGTCTGGTAGCACTCCTGCGTTGACACATGCATCTAACCTCTTTTAATTGTCCTTCAAAATGGAGCTGAATCTTTGTCTGCAACCATTTATGGCCGAGCATACATTTGTGTACTCCCAAATTTTAGACATTGGACATCATCTCATTTTAGATTTTTCAGTGGAAGTCTGCAAGCTCTAAGTGTGTTTGTGCATGTGTCCGTCTGCCAGCCATGCAGCCCAACCAATGGTAATGCAATAATGAGGTCATATCAGTATTCATCTCACAGGCCGGAACAGGGTAGAGTGTTGATAGAAATTATATTAGGCCATTCAAGATTAAGCACATTTACTCAAATACATACTCAGGTACTTTCAGCCTAACCGTTCATAATGGGTCCATTCGTCCACTGCATAATGGGGCTCCTATTACAAACTGCATTGAAAAGAATCAAATAAAACATGTAATTTTGATCAAAAAGTAAGAAACACTCACCAAAATGCATCATTAGGGCAGCCCTTGCCCACAGTTTAAGACATTAAGGGCGTTTAGCCACAAGGAGTGGTGAGCATAATGGGCTGGGTGTGGGTTCATCGGGTTGTCTGCTAACATTTTTATTGCCTTTTTGCTCCATACTTTACCCATTAAAGAGTTGGAAATGTACAAAAATTGTGTGCCAATTTGTCAGTTATTTGCCCGCTAAATGTCGAAGCACTTTGCTGTCATTTGGGGTGATCAATGCTTAATGAATTAGTCTGTTTTTCACCTCCGTTAAAGGCAGACGTGCTTAGCACCTTCCCAATCCCTCCGAGACCCCGTCTGATGGAAGCCTTCCACCCCTAATTTATGAAAAGTGAGGAGCTAAGCAGTTCATGCGTCTAGAAGTGCTAGCTTTTTGGTAAATTGCTTTTTGTGAATTCACTTGAGTCCAAAACGGAACTCAACCTCAACTTTCATTAAACGGGGGGATGAAAGAATGTCTTGAGAAGTGGTGGAAATAAAGGCGGAACAGAGACAGAGAGACCAGAGGATAAATGGCAAGAGCTCAGAGCAATGTTTACATGATGGGAATGAGCGTCCTAATGCAGTGATGATTGCAGAGTGTTTCCACTGATTCCATTTAGCCTATTGAATTAGCCGGAGCTGGAGTCAGCGCTCTGGCCCCGGCGCTGCAGAAACAGACACCCAGGCATCAAAATCCAATTAAATACATTTGTTAAATAATGTAATGATTGCCTAAGCATACTTTTCAGTGGAACTCCATTCATTTCCAGCCATAAAAATGCCATTGTTTTCAGAGCTTTGGGAGAGGTTATGCAGATTGATAGAATTAATTGTCTGGCAGGCGAAAAATGTCATTAGAACACTTAGATGGCCATGATGGCCCATTTATATCCCCAGTCTGTTAGTGGCCGGGCATTTTAATTTGTAACTTGACATGATAATGTGGCTGGTCCGAGGCTCACAGACACAAATATTACTCACATTGATTAAAAGGGACCATTCCTTTCTGCTTCCCACAGCTGGACATGCACAATCCATACACTGTTAACTTTATCGGGCTAACATTTAACTTGTCGTGACTTTTATTGCTTCTATTCTAATGTTGAATGTGTTATGACTGTGTAACATGCAGATGGGAGGCCAGGCAGTCATGTGCAACTGGACAATAGTTTTGAAGGCTGTGTTTGGCACTGTAAGCCCAAACAAGTTGAAATGACTCAAAATGTTTGTGGTAACTGATTACACAAGAGTTTTTAACTGACATTTTAAAATACGTTTTCAGTTTACATTTTTTATATGTTTAATTCAAACATACTAGATGAAACTGAGTCCATGTCATGGTTTGGTTAGTTTAGTTCTTGTGTTTCATGCCTTGGTTCCTCCCTGTGTTTATTCTGTATTAGTTCTCCTTTGTCTCTCTTAAGTGTTTAGTGATCCATGTCTCTTGTTGTGTTTTCTTAGTCTAGTCTTGTGTTTCCTGTTTTATTTTGTAGTTCTGAATCCTTGTGTCTCCAGTTCAGTTTTACATCATGGCCTTCTGTGTTTCCCTCCTCTTTGATTCCCCTCATTAGTCTCACCTGTGTCCTGTGTTCACACCTGTGTTGATGACTCTGTGTTTTTAGTTCCTCTGTGTCCCCTGTCCCTTGTTGGATCATTGTTATCTTCCCTGTACCGGTACAGCGGTTTGGTGTTGTCTTTCCTTGTTACTTGCCGCTTCATGAAGCACAGCTATTGTGGTTTTTGAAGTGTGTGAAGACTTACATGGTGACATTGATGGCGCCATTACCCAGCGTCCTTCTGTGCACTCAAAAGTTGTTATTTGGACATGGACATTAACTCAATAAAATGGATCCACATATAATTAAAACAAGATTAATCGTTCGGATAACTCAATAATTAATTGTTGGTTTAACTAAATAGCTGGTTTTAAGTGCTGTACCCTTAATGGCTATGAGTTAGAAGTACTGTTCAGGTTTACAGTGTGCAATATTTATCAAACTGAAGATAAATTATGTTTGAAAGATGAGTTCTGGGCAGGAAAGTAAACTCTTGGGCAACAAAGGGAACACTTGAAAGCAGACATTTTAATTAAATTAAACTACGTATAACAGGGGAGGACAACCTTTCAAAGAGTAATTACTGATTCTTGTAATTTTAACACACTCCAAAGATGTTTTATTTGGTGCACATTGTAAATGCCTGTAGAGTTTCAGTGGGTCGTGCTGGTTTGCGTGGGGTCTCTTTCCAGGGGTCTGTTTCGAACTGTATAAATTGTCGTTATTAACCTGAAAAAAATCTTTTACAGCTTGAGGGAGACAAACAGCACGTCTGTGGATATACTGATCAGACTGCAAACATCTCCTCAGAGGTCACCGGCTTGGCTTGAGACTGAATTAGACATGGATGGAGAACTCTCCTTGCATTATGAGCGGGGGAAAAGGCCACGTTTCCATGGTAACATATTCCAGGGTGTGAGAGGATTGGATCATTAAACCTGACTGGAGATTTCAGGGTCAGGGGTCAGAGGCGCCGCGGTCCAACGGGAGCAGCTTGTGAATCTATTATTACATCGTGCTCATAAACATACAGCCGTGGAGTATATAAGAGCAGATGCGCACACACACAAACACACACACACTCTCACTCTCTCTCTCACACACACACACATACACCTCTTGATTCTGGACAATTAAAGAAAGATTGACATCACCATTTTTCTCCTCTTGAGCATCTCAGCCTGGCCTTTCTCTGAACATGATATCCTCTCCCTGCTTCTGGCTTGCTTTTATAAATCCACCTGTAATGAACACATAGCAGCTGAGCACATTATGACACACTGCTCATGTCTGTGCATCAGTTTAAATCCTAACCGTGATGGGAAATTATAAAAGATGGTTGAAGTGTGTACTTATTTCTCTTCCTTTAACGTCACAGCTCATACATCTGACTTTGCTTTCAAGAGCTATCTTTTAAAACTTCGTCAAATAGAGAATTTATATCAAAATATAGATTATTATTATTATTATTATTATTATTATTGTATGTCCTTTTACACAAGAGGAAACAAAGGTGACTATCAGCCATGTGTCTTGTTAAAAGACACTGGTATTGTCAGCATACATTGTGTTATTAAACAGTGCAGCGTTTCTCATGCCTCACTTCAGTAATCTATGCAAACTGTTTTAATTCTGTTTTGTTTTGTCGTGTTAATTTGCATAGCTGCAACTCAATGATGTTCCTTGTCTTAACTTTGAGAAAGAACAGAAAAACTTGCCTGACAGAAGTCGACATTTACAAATTGCATTCACCTGCTTAAAGCAGCGGACCAGCTGGAATAAGCCATCAGCAAAGCGCCGAATGAGAACACAAACAGACATGTTTGGTGCTTAACAACAATGAACGCCTTCATCCGAGCTCTATCTTCTTTTCTCTCCCAAGTGTCACAACTGCCGAGCTCCGGTGACATGTTTTATTTTTTGGTCTTTGAAAGTGATAAAGCAGAATGATCAAAAATGCTTGGAGACAAATGGAGAGCCTCTGGTTTGGAGTTTTGATTTGTGAGACTGGAAGGTGCTACACAAAGAACAAATGATGACAGTTACTACTGTAGCTCTCTGTATCATTACCAACCCTTATCAACTTTTTTTTCAAAGTGAGCACATGTGTAACATGTTCCCACTTTGTACTGGGTATCTTAAACCAGAAAGGAAAGCAAGTTTGTGTCTTTTAATATGATGTATGTGTGAAGACGGTTCAAATTAGGACCTCAGTTTCACTAACAAACACATGAGCGCACCAAATATTGGGAATGGCATTTTAATAATGAGTTCTATCTATTTCTCTCAGTCTTGGTGCAAATTTGCAAATTCTTTTTTAACCTGTGTGTTCCCATAATCTGAACCTGGTCCTCATGAAACGCAGTTTAAAAAGGTGAAATCAATGAAGGATCAAAGCTTTCATGTGGTATTCCTTGATCAGCTTGTCTCTGTGAAAAAAACACTCATTCCCAATATTTTTCACTCTCAGATTCAGCTGAGTTTTGACAGGGCAGAGCATGTTTTAAAGACTCTTAAAAGACAGCTATCAATGACACAAAAATCAGTACATCTGATTTATTATTCAATATGCTCAGGCCAAGATGTACTTGTGATATTCATGTATCACATTAGCAGCTATCCATCAGCTCCTTCTGGATTCTTTTTTACCTCTACACAAAAACAAGATGCATGAAAATGTTATTTAGAGGTGCACAGATGTGGTTTTAAGAGGTAATGGAGCAGAAAAATACTTCTTTTCTACTGCTGAAGTCAAATGGGGCAAAAACCAGCCTGCACAGAACGTCTTCTTTCATTTGATGGAATTTGTTGATCTTTATTTTGCTGAAAACATCAGACATCTTTTCTTCTCACACAGTGATGATGTCTTTTAGTTTATCTTAGGTTGTCACTCAGACCTCATGTGGTTTAATAAATGAAGACATGTACTCTGTAAAAGCTAGTGATGACATGTAAAATGCAAACTAATCTGCCCCACAGTGACGCCAACCTCTTCTCTCAGTCATTACTATCCTTTCATTCTGCAATCCTTTTCTCTCACCTCACACAGCTCGATACTTAGACCCTCATGTTCAGGGCCTCATTCACAGGTTTAGCATGTTTTGACGTGGTGCTCCAACAGAGTGACGCGTGAAAGCTTTCAGAGCTGATCAATGTTGTAATGAGCTGTTGGTGTTTCAGGTGTCATAGTTTTGGTTGTGATGTTTGGTTCCCGTGGGGGGAGGATTACAAGATGTGAGACAGGGAACAGAGGGTGGACTGGGAAACAGCGAGTAGGGGTTGATGTGAGAGATTAAGTTGTTTAAGTCAAAATAATTCCCTCATTAAGGTAATTTTTTTTTGGTCATTTCATGAGTCATGTAAGGGGTTGTATCAAAAGAGCAAAGCTTCGTCTTGGTTTTCCATGAAGCATTTAAATTAGACTTTTTTGAATATCAGTAGGTACAGCCTAGGATTTTTCAAACTATGAAAAACTAGGGATGTCAAACAATTTATTTTTAAAATAGCGATTAAATATGCAGCACCTTTTGTAAAGTGTGCAAACTGAAAATACAAGCAACATTTCTCCACATTTAGCTCTAAAATGTCTCAAAAACATAGTGTGAATATTTAAAATCTCTTTTTAATCACATTTAGAGCAACATTTGTTATCTTTTTTTACACTTATTTATGTTGTGACAAATGTATTTAAAGCTCCTGTGAGGAACTTTCTGTTTGTGTTGGCTTTGGCGCCCCCTGTGGACTAAGTGGTCTTGCTTATTTTGTCCTGTACATGTGTAAATTATGTTATCTCCTGCCGCTTTCACCTAACAGTCAACTATTTCACTCATTAAGAATATTTACTGCAGAAAAAGGGTTTTTCTTTGATGCGCTGTCTATCACCTCATCTGACACATACCCCCTCACAGTGATTTCAGGCTTAAAAATAACAAAACAGAAATGATCAATTCCTTTTCTAACAATCTTGTTTGCTTTTCTAGGTCATAAAAAGCCATCACTGTTAATTTCAGTCAATTTAATGACCACTTAAAAACTCCTCACAGGAGCTTTAAGATAAAATAACTATTAAACCAAATTTTTTAAATGTTAAATATAAATATTGAATATAAATCCTCAACCTTAAATATACATTTTAAATCTAAATATGAAATTTTAAGTAAGGGATAATGTGAAAAAGAATCCTGACAGGGTGAGACAAGACCCAGATGTGAAGCAAAGGGGTCTTGACCACCCTGAAGGAGTTATTTTTTTCCCATAACAACCTGCTAACCATACATTATCCCAAGTAGCAAAGCGGACTAATCAAAGGGCTTGCAGTCCATGTCGATTTGACACGTAGTTATGTTTTGGAGGAGGTGCGCATCAGCTCTGTGTGTAAGCCTCTGCGTAGGCACAGGAGACACGAAGACCTGCGCACGTAGGCTACGCCATCGATTCAATGTAGAAGTATAAACCAGGCTTTAGTCCATTAAAAAAGAAGACAGTATATTCAGTGTAACAGAACTGTTGGTGATTTATTTTATATACAGTAATCACACATGTGAAACTACAATTTAAAGCAAAGTTATGAACTGAATCCAGCTGAAACAACTGAGCCATTTTTAAAACAAGGCCAAAGGTGCAGAAAGTTGCTGAGGAGTCTTAATGTTTTCTGGTCAGTACTGAATCAGATGTCTGACTCATAGAATTACATGACCTAAACTATAAATGAAAAATTCACTGTTTTTTTTTATGTTCCAGGAATTGTTTTAGATAAGGCAGACCTAAGCAACTGGGCTTTCACTCAAGCTATCTATCAGAATTGAATTCCTATAAATACAACAACAGGTGACATAACCTTTCTTGATTTCAATTTTTTTTTGGTAGGTACGGTATCAAACTCTAGAAACATTGGGCTTCCATGCTGAGCTTCCAAGTGACAGTACTGTAACTTTAAATAATCGTTTGTGGCCTAAATGCTAATTGACCTTAAGGTAAATCAAAGAAGAGAAAATACAGGTGTGTTGAAAGTGAATCTCTACATCTTCAGCTTTGACTAACACATGTCTTTAAGCTTTAACATATTATAAGTTTAATTCTCACAAATGTAATTGAGAGAGACAAACTAGTTCCCATTACACACTCATGTCGTTGTTTTTAACCAGTCTAACGTGGTCCATCACAGATCAATGATCCATGGTATTGTGTGCCTCTTATAGTGCAGCCTAGTGGTCACAGAAAGTAATCTGGAGAGTCTCTTTGTGGCTGTCTTAATTCAGATTCACACTAATGTAGAGACAGATGATCAACAGCTCTCCATCAGCTGTAACATCTCTGCTTATGATTAGAAATCTGAGTCTGAAAGAAGAAAGTAATTCCAGCTCCCTGCCCCTTACTTACATTCTGGTGGCACCTGCGTATGTTGGCCGTGTTGAACCAGACATAGAAAGGGGTGTAGAATGAACCCTTATCACAGCAGAGGGTGACTGAATAACAAGTGTGAGGTAGAGAGGGAGAGGTGGAGAAAATAACCTCAATTTACACTCATTTTCACTTTTCTTTGGCAAATGTTGCAACATATTGGGTTTCTGCCGTGGCAGAGCCCGCTTTCCGTCTTGTGTACGTGTGTACGTGTGTTGTGTGCGTGACATGTGTGGACAATGGGCAGACTCTCCTGGTCTCCGAGTTGTCCTAACCCCCTGTGGAGAGGCTGAATAACACACCTCATCCTGCGGTTTCTTTTCTCTCGCTCGCTCATTTTCACACTCCCCTTTTCTCCACTTCCAAAAGGCTGAGACAAAGGCAGGCCTGTGTGTTATTGCCATTATGTTTGTATGTGTGTGTATGTGCGTGTGTGCTTGCAGAGGTTGTGTCTTGCTCCTTCAGGAAATGGTGCATCAATGGGCATTATGTAGATGTTTGAATAGCTGCCACCCAGGGTCTGTCTGTCTGTAGATGTGGGTCTTCATAATTCTGTCTGTCTCTGTGTCTCAGTCCGTCTTAACGACTCCGGATTACAACGAGCAAAATTACAGAAATTACAGCTGTCAAATATATCAATTAAGCTTTTTGTTGTTGTGTAATGGTTTGAAGTAGCATAAGGACAAAACTTCATTATCCTGTAAGAAATTATTTCACTGGATGGACCTTGGTTTGTCTCAGCTGTTAAATTGTGTCCCCATGTACGGAGGCTATAGTCCTCAAACCTGGACTTGACTCCATCCTCTGTTCTGTCTTCTGAATAAAGATATAAAACAAACAAACAACAAAAAAACTCAATGTATCAAAAACAAGAAATCATTTAACATGACAAGTTCGACTTGAAGCTCAAAAATAAGATTTACATTAAAAAAAAGCATCAAATAAAATGGAAATTTTAAACATACAATGGAATATCCAATAAATAAAAACACAACGTAAACAAAAACTTCAGCACTGTACAAGGATTCATTAAAAAAATTAAATAATCAGAATTAGCTTTTTTTTCATTGCATGTTTTGCATTTGAAACCAGTTTTTGAGTCCATATTAACGATATAAGCACTTCTTTCCAAATGTTTTAATTTGGGAATCAAATAGATGCAATGAAATGTACTTTGTGATCTTTACTTTGACATTCATTATCCAAATATATGCTGCACTGCTACACCAGAGTGGTCTTAAACCATGACTTAGAGACAGGAGACTGCTTCAGAGTGTTTATTCTGTGCAACACAGTGTTTATTTATTTAATTTTTAAAGGATAACACTATTACTTATTAAGAAATACGCAGGACTGTTTTTAAAAAATGTCCAACCAGTGTCAATATGGTGTGCAGTTATTCTGAGATCATTTTGAATACTCACTGATGTCCAGGGATCCCTGGTAATGTGACAGTTTTTGGACTCTTCAGGAGTTCCAGTTGATCTGCGTTCTCTGTTTCATACAGGTCCTGTACTTTCTGTTGATCCCTGTGATGTTAAGGCATACGATTGGTCACAACATGCCAACCTGAAAATGTCCCTTAGACCTGAGTCTTCCACGATGCTGACTGACCTGCAGTCAGATGCCAACCATCCCATAATGCTGTAGTTAACATCTATGATTTAGTTTCATCTGCATGTCTGTGGTGTCACACCCCAAAATAGTGCTTTGCTGGCTTTTGTGATGCAGTTACACTGGCATCAGTCTGATTAGCTCAAATTACTTCTCTAATATTTCAGTTTGGTTTGAAACAAAGTGCTCATTACTCTTGACTTTCTTTCTGGGAGTTATTTAAAGTGAGATGTGAAACTCTGAAGCACATTGGTGTCGTTATTTTCCAACAGCAGGAAGGTGATTGCATGCTTTAACAACAGTTTGCTGAAAGGGACAAACTAGCATGTGATAAAATAAATATCACTTTAATTTGGAACCTAATCCTTATTGTGATTAAAGTGTTAAAAGTGACAGCTCCAATAAAAATCCCCCCTAATGTTTTTCATTTTCCTTAAAACCATGTAATGAATTAACAGTTACGTAATGAACATTAATTTTTTCTTAAAATGTGTATTTAAAAAAAGACCCTGCAAACAACCAAGTCAGTAAAAAGTTCTTTGTCCAACCACAGAGCCTTAAAAAAAAAGAGAAAAAAACACATACACTGCATGTCCTTTCCTGTCTTTGCTGCTCCGTCTTTTGTCTCTTTTTTCCCTTTTTTAGGCCTAATTGTCTCTCCTGTTGCGTCTGCCAGTTAAACATAATGATGATGGCCTGTATTTAACTCCCTAAGAAGCCAATAGAGCACTGAACACAGAGGGGACCATTGTAAACAGCAGCATTTCCCTGTGAGGACAAAGCTCCGGTTCTTGTGGGGTGCATGGGGCCTTCATCATGGGACCAGCGTCGATGTGTTGAATACAATAGATTATCTCAAACTAACTCTGCATTTTAGTCTTAAATCCACCATCCATGTACTTCTTCTGCTCTGTGGTGAAGAAAAATATGATTTCTATTAAAATAAAGGGTCTCTCTCTTGGCTGGAAAAAATCGTTGGTTCTTCAAAAAAGGCCGTCAGAGATGAAAGACACCCTATAATCTGCATACCTGTGTGTCTGTATGTCTTTCCACCATCCAACTTCACAGGCCTTATAACTCAACACACTCATTACATGTGATTACTTGCCAATAAAAGGCAAATCATCAGAATGTTTGATCTAAATTTGCCTCTGCGTGCTACTATTAATCCTTCACTTCCACCAATCTCTCCAATCTTGATGCCTGTCTCCCACTGCCATTTTATGTCAGATTCAATTTCTCAGCACACTTTGTGATGAAGTACGATATTAAAGCAGGTAGAATGCTCATTTTCTACTCATCAACAGGCTCAGCGTGTGAGTGTGAGCTTCCCATGGAGTGGTAGAGGGAAACGGATCACTGAGCCTCCCTAAGGTCCTGCAGAGTGATTAGGCTTTAGATAGGAGATCATCAATTCATACTGGGATCCATACCCGCTGTAATGATAGGGGTGTGTGTGTGTGTGTGCGTGTGTGTGTGTGTACAGTTCATGTGTGTGTGTGTGTGTGTGTGGGAGGAGCGCGTGGGAGATAGTCAATTAAAATGTAAGGAAGGCTAAAGAGAGTGCTGACCTTTCCAGCACTTTTAGACACCCTGACCGTGAAAGGGTTATAAGGGAGACTAAATGGAAACAGACACACACAAACACAAACATGCACACACACGCACACATGGAAATGTAGACCTTCCACACACAAGCATGCCCTATAGATTGAAATTAATTAATCTGCTAGGTGATATAGCGGAGGCTGATTGGAAGCTAATGTCTTCCTGACTGCTTACCTGCCCTGAGCTGGAACAACACGCTACATATCTAATGGCCTGAGGAGAGAGAGCAAACAAACATTCCCTCCTTCTCACACACACACACACACACGCACACACACACACACACACACACACACACACACACACACACACACACACACACACACACACACACACACACACACACACACACACACACACACACACACACACACACACAAACACACACAGACGGTCACCCACACACTTCTGGGCAATTAAAGGCCCATTTCCTTAGCTGATGTTGTGGATCTTGTATCAGCTAGCTAATTCTGGGTGTGAGTGAGTGAGGGGAAAAGTCTGATGTGTGTTTGTGTCAGTAGGACTTTTAATGTTAGGATGTAATGAACGACTTTATATTTATTTTAACAGTTAAAGGTAAATGGTCATTAAACAAGTCATTAGAATAAAATCATAAATCATACATGCAAATACTCTCACTACCCAGCTGTTTTAAGTTCTTGATTTTGATTGGTCCAATGCCTGTAACAATGGTGATCAATACTCAACAGCAAAAGCAACACCAGGAACAACCTGATCACACGTATCAAATCAATACACAGAAAGGAAAACAGAAGAGAATACAATAGAACTGAATGGAACACATAAAAAAATAGGATAGAACAGAATGGAACACATCAAAAAATAATAGAATGGAACACATCAAAGAAGAATAGAATGGAACACATCAAAGAAGAATAGAAAGGAACACATAAAAAAAGAATAGAATGGAACGCATCAAAGAAGAATAGAATGGAACACATCAAAGAAGAATAGAATGGAACACATCAAAGAAGAATAGAATGGAACACATCAAAGAAGAATAGAATGGAACACATCAAAGAAGAATAGAAAGGAACACATCAAAGAAGAATAGAATGGAACGCATCAAAGAAGAATAGAATGGAACACATCAAAGAAGAATAGAATCGAACACATTAAAGAAGAATAGAATGGAACACATCAAAGAAGAATAGAATGAAACACATCAAAGAAGAATAGAATGGAACACATTAAAGAAGAATAGAATGGAACACATCAAAGAAGAATAGAATGGAACGCATCAAAGAAGAATAGAATGGAACACATCAAAGAAGAATAGAATGGAACGGAATGGAACACATCAAAGAAGAATAGAATGGAACGGAATGGAACACATCAAAAAAGAATAGAATGGAACATATCAGAGAAGAATAGAATGGAACACATCAAAAAAGAATAGGATAGAACATAATGGAACACATTAAAGAAGAATAGAATGGAACACATCAAAGAAGAATAGAATGGAACACATTAAAGAAGAATAGAATGGAACACATCAAAAAAGAATAGAATGGAACACATCAAAGAAGAATAGAATGGAACACATCAAAGAAGAAGAGAATAGAACACATCAAAGAAGAATAGAATGGAACACATCAAAGAAGAATAGAATGGAACACATCAAAGAAGAATAGAATGGAACGGAATGGAACACATCAAAGAAGAATAGAATGGAACGGAATGTAACACATCAAAAAAGAATAGAATGGAACATATCAGAGAAGAATAGAATGGAACACATTAAAGAAGAATAGAATGGAACACATCAAAGAAGAATAGAATGGATCACATCAAAGAAGAATAGAATGGAACACATTAAAGAAGAATAGAATGGAACGGAATGGAACACATCAAAGAAGAATGGAATGGAACATATCAGAGAAGAATAGAATGGAACGGAATGGAACACATCAAAGAAGAATGGAATGGAACATATCAGAGAAGAATAGAATGGAACGGAATGGAACACATCAAAGAAGAATGGAATGGAACATATCAGAGAAGAATAGAATGGAACGGAATGGAACACATCAAATAAGAATAGTATGGAACACATCAAAGAAGAATGGAATGGAACATATCAGAGAAGAATGGAATGGAATGCTGTTGGTTCATAAAAGAACAGTGATTCATTCTAGGACACAAAAGCAACACCAGAAACAACTAGATCACACGTCATATCAAATCACGCCACAGAAACCAGTCCATCATGTTCCCATCTTACTGCTGCCTGTTGACACTGTGGTAAAAATATTAGCGTAGACTCAGGCTGATCAGATGTGGGATTAGCTTGATGAGCTACTGGACCCCAACCATTACGAGACTGATAAGAATCATGGAAGTGAATGTGGAAGTAGAGAGATAATCTTCTTGTAGCTGTATAAAAAAAACAATTCTAATCATAGAAAATAACTTTAAATTGATATTTGGTGCCAACTTGTTCATGTCTTTAGTTTGTAGCCGGGCCATAATCACTGTAATGTATAGTGAACAGGTGGTTATGAGAATTGGAGTTCTGACAGGTTGGGACTTGCTCACCCTGTCAGGACTCTAATCTGCATAACCATTATACATTATGCTTTACACACACCATATTTAAATCTAACTAAATTTAACTTGTGAATGTGTGTGTTTATAAATTCACATGTTTGGAAGAGAGAACACACAAAACAAAAATGTCAAGGAAAATAAGGAGCTATGATAAGTGGTTCAACAAAGTTAAATGTTGTTACTCTCTTATGTTTTAAATGGTAGCTGCATTTCAAGGTAGTGGTGTTTGCAGTAAAAACAGTGCAGTGGTGCAGTGGTGTTTGCAGTAAAACCTGACTTGGAAGTACCCACTCTCTGAAATAATCAGCTTATTTACTGTGGGTAATGCACTGATTTCTAAAATGAGCCATCATAACCCAAACATGAAATATCTATCTTTGCTCGTGTGAGGAACTTTAAGTTTGTGGTGATGTTGGCGCCCCCTATGGACAAAGCTTCACATCATATCTCTCTGCTTATGTTGCCTTTTACATGCAGGCTGTGTATTCTTTCTGTCTATGTGAATCTTAGCCATAAAAAGCCTGTTTTTCTCATGCATAGAAATTATCGGTCTTCCTGATCATGGTCTTCTTTGCTTTTGCAGCTCAAACAGGAGTTTTCATTTCTCCTTTAAGATTTAAGTCACTGGCTGCAACATTTGAAAGTGTTGTTTCACAGTTACACAGTATTGAAGGTTGTAATATTCTTTAATGTAGCCTCTGCTGCATTGCTCATCATGTTATGACTCCGCCATGATGTCTGTGTTGCGTCAGCTCCTCTACTTTCAGGCACCAGCGATGTTCATTTCCCCAAAATGACATTATCACACGTCCTGCTGCAGCCATCTTAAGTGTACCGACCATTCATGGCCATTCAAGAAAGTTGATTTGAAAGCACTCTGCGGTCTCTATAATTCAGCCAGGGAACATCACATTTGGCATAGACAAAGATGGAAAAGGCAACAAGATAGTGATAAATAGAGACAGAGGGCAGAGATAAAGGGAAGAATAGCAGCAGACATTGAAGGTGGACGTCCTGTTCGGGAGACAATCAGCGCGCAGGTTGGCTGTCCTTTACGACTCTCAGGGCTCATAATAACCCGGCTAAACGTTTATATTAACACAGCATATCAGCCTCGCCATCAGAGCAGTCAATGATAGAGAAAAAAAGCACACATAATTATACCCAGGCCTCGAAATGAACTGTCGTTAGTTTCATACACATACAGAGGAGGGAGGGAGGGAGGGATGGGGAAACGTGAGAGAAAGAGAGAGAGAGAAGTGAAATCTAATTTACCCCTTCAAATCACATTCATAGGCTGGGACTGTCAGGTACCTCCTGAGAGTAAAAGATGACAGAGAGAGAGAGAGAGACAGAGAGAGAGAGACTTAGGAGGCTGAAAAGGTCAAGGGACCTCAGCTTAGAGGAGATAGCCAAATATTATGTTAATATGGACTCCATTTTACATACAGAGCTAATCAGTGTGGCCCAGAATTAAAGGGGCAGATAATTAATTCTAGAGTAAGGGGTTATCCGGCCCGCCTATTGTCTTGGCAGGAAGGAGGAAGGAAAAGGAAAGAGGGAGGGCTTGGGAGAGGAAGAGGAGTCCCTCGGCCTGTGTTGAACATGCAGTGATAAGGGGCAAGCCCGGACATGGCAGGAGGCGACATAAGTGACAGTGAAAGAAAACCAGAGGAGGGATTCAAATAAGAAAAGTGCAAAAGTATGTTGAATGGAAGACATGCACAAAAGAAAATCACAGAGAGTGAAAAGAAAAAAGGTCTCCGTGTGGGAATGAAGTCCACGAGGGGACTTTTTTTTTCACACCTTCTCTTCATCTGCTCTCATTTCTATGAGTGGAAAAAGAAACACCTGCATGTAGTGGTGTGGTGTTTTGATGAACTGGCTGGTTTGGGCAGGTTGGGTGACCATCAATGCATCCAAAGGTGTGATAATGGTGTTTGATAAGTGCACTTGATATATATCCTGTCAGAATCACTGCAAAGTACAGGGTAAAGGTGTCAGACTTAGAGGTTATCTGTCATTGAAGATAAGTCAGTGATTCTTACTGAGCCTGGAAATCAAATTTTTCAGCACAAAAATGAAAATAAATGACAAAACTCCATTCCTCCCTGATGCTTGATTACTTCTCTCATTCAGGGATTTGTAAAACTTCAACATAAAATCAGATACTTCATCTCATCTTATTCTTGGACCAGGTGCTCCAAAAGTCGTGTTTATTTAAAGTAAGAATGCATCAGAGGCAGGCTGCAATCTCAGGTGTTGAAAAATGATGCCAAAGAACTGCAGTACCACAAGTATCCACTTGCTTCAAAAGCATATTCTGTATAAATAATGGATGTAGTATCCGTGATGTCACCCATCTGTTCCTGAGCGCTGTTTGAAGCCAATGCTGAACTCAACCTAAAGAGTTAGGTAAAGAGTTACCTAATTGGTGGGCAAAAACTCACCCCCCATACAGTGTGTGCCGATAGAGAAATTAGCCACGTAGACCCAAGCCGTTGTTTGAACCAGGCTGTCAACATGTTTATTAATGTTGTAAAGATCATCTTCTTTGAATGGGTGTGTATGTGGTTTCTGGTTTTTCTGCAGCCAGCCTCTTGTGGACGCTCTTGTGGACGCCTGTACATATTAGTCAAGCCTATTTTTTGTTTCTTGTATTTATAGCTAAGGTTATTGTTATTATATTTTTTATTTTATTTTTTATTGTAGTTCTTATTCTTATTCTTATTCTTATGCCTTGTACAAAGAGAGCACAGTTTACTAAAGTCAAATTCCTTGTGTGTTCAAGCATACCTGGCGTATAAAGCTGATTCTGATTCTGATTCTGATTCTGAACTGCAGTTTATAGGCAAGGCAAGGCAGCTTTATTTGTATAGCGCATTTCATACACGAGGGCAACTCAATGTGCTTTACATTAAAACATTAAAAGCACTGGAGACATTCAGACAGACATAAAAGAGCACAGTTAAAATGACAAATATAATAAAACAGAAAAGAAAAGGAAAATTAGAAATATATTAAAAATTACATTAAAATTTTAATTTAAAGTGGGTTAAAATAAGCTAAGATAGGAAGGCAGTGGCAAATAAAAAAGTCTTAGTCTTTGATTTAAAAGAGGTGAGAGTTGGAGCAGACCTGCAGCTTTCAGGGAGTGTGTTCCAGATACGTGGTGCATAATGACTAAACGCTGCTTCACCATGTTTCGCTCTGACTCTTGGGACTGAAAGCAGACCAGTACCTGATGACCTCAGAGGTCGAGGTGGTTCATAAAGTAGTAGCAGATCAGCAATGTATTTTGGGCCTAAACCATTCAGAGCTTTATAAACCATCAGCAGGATTTTAAAGTCTATTCTCTGACAGACAGGAAGCCAGTGTAGGGATCTAACACTTCCGCATTGGCTTAATTTTTTGAGACCGGAGGTTGCCACTTGTTCAAAAGCCTAGGAAACCCTTCAGGAGCTAGAGATGCTATATTAAAATGTTCACAGACTGTGGAGCCAAAATATTTAGAGCTCCCCCTGCTGGCTGGCTGCAGTATAGGCCTTAAAGCGGCACATGAGTCAAACTTCAACATTTAAACAAACATCAAATGTTTTTTGAAAATGGTTTCTGTCGTTAAAGTTACTTCTTATCATGCTTACACAAGTTTAGTTTAGATACGTGTGCTTTTAATAGTTTTTGGATGTTGATTGATTGACGGCTGAGTCTACAGATGAAGCTCAAGCAGCTTTCTTTATCAGATTATCAGAGTAAAGGAGGAACCGGGAGAGATATGTAATGTACACTAACACAAGAGTCATTACATTTTCCGTAGGCATGAGTGGCCAACTAAAACTGACACAAGAAGACTGCATCAACCTGAGGGATCTTTAGTTTTATTGCTAAATTAAATGTGTGTTTGGTTAGCAGAAAAGGTAAGATGTCTGTCTCATGTCTCAAATCTGTAGGGATGAGATTAAAGACAGACGGCAGGATTCAAAGATATTTGTGCCTTACGGCCTGAGAAAGGTCTTAAACCTTGTGAAAGTGTTCAAATCGTTACGAAATGCTTACAATGTGCAGTTTGAAATGTCCTTTTTAATGATGTTTTTAGTGTCTCTGGTGCTCCAACGAATGCAGCTGTAGAAGTCTGTAAAATGAACCCATGCAAAGATGTAAAATGCTTCCTTTTTACCACGGGCTTCTCCTCGCAGTAAACGTTTCACAGCTGAAAACTCAGTCTCTCTTTATTTCTCTGCCTCAAGAATCTAAAGCGACTCTCTCTCTCTCTCTCTCTCTCTCCCTCTCTCTCTCTCTCCCTCTCTCTCTCTCCATCTCTCTCTTTCCGTGTCTCCATCTTTTTCATGCTCATGATTAAACCATAAGGGAGTCAGCCTCATTACATTTGACTCTCACCTGCCACCACGGAGACAATATGACACGCAAACACACTCACACACTCCTGAATCCACTCAAACACACACTTATGCAAAGATGCTGAATTGTCCGGCGCAGCATGACATAATAAAACAACAGCAAACACAGACGTACAACTTGCACATGCACATAATTACATTAATATGCTATGTGCACATGCAGAGTGCTCACACGCATGCTTCTACACACACAGCTTAGGTAGAGTATGCCCTGTTTACATGGACTAATGTCTGTTAGCAGGTACTTACTTTGAAGCATCATCCCACCATGTCTGTAGAGCAAGACCAGATTATGTTGAGGCTGTCACTAAAGGGTATAAACACAGGCCTACACACACACACGTGTGCACACAGAGAGCTTACATTGTATCAGCCTCTCTAAGCAGACCAAACACACCATCTCGCTGGCCTCAGAAGGTGTGTGTGATTGTGCATCACTGCTCTGATTTACATACATGAAGTGCAGCAAATGCAGCCTGATGTTTTCACCTCTGCAAAAAAAGATTACACCGGCTGGCGCTTTTTGCAACATGAAACGTTCCAGCTAAAATGTAATTTTCACCCCCATTGTTGGGCGTATGAAACCAAGCAAACGACAAAAGATGGGATATGACAGGAGAGATACAAGCGGAGGGAGGTGGGAGGGAGAAATAAAAGTCTGGAGGAGAGAAGGAAGGAAGGATAAAAGAAGGAAGATCCAAGTCTTTGATATTCCAGAAACAGAATCTCAACAGGGGAGGAAAAAATACTAGTTTATAAAATATGATTATGCAAACGTGACCTGTGGTGGGAGAACAAACACAACAAAATAAGACAGCTTCCAAGTTTCATGTTAACCCTCTTCTCCTCGTCGTGTTCAAACTTCAGTGTTTAATACTGTATTTAACCCTGTTAATCAATTGACCCTATTGTAGGCTAATCCTTAACTGTGCCTAATTCATTGAGCTGAAAGTGTCATTCGACTTAGCTCTGTTCTCTATCTTTTCAATGACACTTACCCAAATGGGACTAATATGGCCTCAATAGATTCACTTAATTTCCATCTGCTCAATTTGGCAGAGGATAAGTATTAATATGGGGGCAAAAACGACTTGCTTCAACCTTGTTTCTCTTGTCTTTGGAGCAGTCGGCTGGAGATTTGTGCCTTAAAAATGCATATGACAGCACATCCTTCGCCGACTTCAAAAACCTGCACAAAAAAAGGATGTGATGAATTCAAATTAACTGAGTTTTAAGGATCTTGGAGTGTCAAAAAAAAAGGGGCAGAGCGGCACTCCTGAAGTAGTTGAAACAAGAGAAAATATTTTCAAAAATATTGATTTCCTCTGCTCAGGTCTGGAGCGTTAGTGTCTGTATGAATTTCAGCCAACGTATTTCACAAGAGCAGTGTTTGGCTGGTTGAGTCTCAGCTCTGTTCAATGGTAATGCAATCATCCCAGTTTTACTCCATTTTCTGTCTCTTCCAGCTGAAAGACCCGAGTGTACAGCTCAGACAGGAGCGCATGCATGTAGGAATACTTCCAGACACACATATGCAACATGCACACGCACACACATGTATGCATACAGTGCAGTAAAGCCTTCCTTTTGTCTTACTATCAATCCTTCCTCTCCAGGACTGTCTTATTGAAACATGTTTCTTATCCTGTCAACCTCTGCGGTGGAGGGAGGGAGGGGCAGTGTTTGTGGAGGAGAGGTAGAGAGAGGAACAAGGAAGACAGAAAGGGATCAAAGAATAAGAAAGAAAGGAAGAAAGAGGACAAGGAGAAGAGATAAGAGAGGTGATAAGAAGTCATGTGCTGTCATCATCATCGGCATTAAGAGAAACCACCTAAATGAGTCCTGAGACTTCATCTGATTTTATGGTTAGTCTGAAATCTAATGAACATAATATAGTTCTACCATAGCCCTGAACATAACATGATGCCTTTACTTGCTCTCATTCTTCCTGGAAATCACGCAGACATAATCAAACCTCAATAAAGGCGAACGATAGGCAGAGAGAACAACTGCTGAACCGGTCTGAAGGTCGTTTGTGCTTTTGTGCTATCATTAGCTTGATGTCATAAGCATGGCATGTTAGCAGGGTAAACAATACAACATAGTGGGTTTCTTGTGAGTGGGATATTATCTGCAATTTGCCTTCATATTGCATATCTTTTCATCTCAATGAGGTACTGGAGAAACATTTACTGGGAAACATAGCTCTGGATGTTGGCAATAACAAAGTTTGGCTCAAATGAACTCCAGCGATGTAATTGTGAGAGATTTTTTTGTGTTATTGAGCAGAGATTTTGCACAATTATTCCCATTTCCACTGTCAGATATAAAAGTCATTGGAAGGGGCAGACTGTGCGATGGTTATCATAACTCTGAAATGCATTAAAAAATAAGTACACTGCTGCTGTCAAAGACAATTGCGTTCACACAGATGAGCGAGCACTTAGGCGCACATACGCCGGGATGCAAACGTGCTCAAGGCAAGCGTGCGCGCACATTTAAGCGCACACACACATGAAGGAGAAGGTGTTCCCACAGATAGTGGAGTCGATGTTCTTAATCCAAAGCAGACCCCATCTGTCTCCCATTATAAAGACTCTGCCTTAGCCCCAAGAATGTCTACATTTCATAAATATTATCTGGGCCTGGCAAAGCCGGCCGGACAAAAGCCAGAGCGCCGAGCATTTCTCAGGGCTGCATCAGAGCATAATTAGCAATCATAACATCATCCCTGCATGCCATACTGCCTTATTTTTCTGGAAGTCACTTAATTGCCTTGAGGTAAAAAAAAAAAAAGAGGAAAGAAGAAAAGAGAAAGAAATACATGCTTCCTTACCCTCGAAAACATAATTAGATAGAAGTAATAACAGCTCCAAAATGGGTCAAGTAATCCTCAATAAACAAAAAAAAGTTTAATGAAGTTAGTGCGCTGGACATGAGGGCAAGCTGAAATCCCTGTTGGTGCACATAATGTACTGAATGCAGCAAAAGCCCCTCAGGGAAATAAGGTCCTGGGTCAAATATGTTCGGCTGTGTATAAATGTTGACCTTAAAAAGCGAAGACAATATAAAGGAAGGAAATAAACTGTTCGTGCTCTTTATTTCTACAGCTTGAAACATCCCATAATAGCTGCAGGAGACAGGAAACAGCACATGACATACTGTATATGGTGGGGTGAAAAAAAGAGAGAGATGTAAGCTCATTACTGAGACAAGTTTAAAAAACCAGAGAGTGAGGGAGAAGAAAAAGTAAAAGTTAAGCACTTTCTGAAACTTTGGCTTCCTTTCTATCTATCTTTCTTGAAGAGTTTACCCCCTCCCTCCCTCCCAACCACCATCACCACTACCACCTGCACCCCCTCCCCTCTCTCTCTCTCTCTCTTCCTCATTCTCTCTCCTCACTCTCTTTGAGTTAAGGAGGGTAAGGTAATCGTAATGAAATGACCCCGCGAGGCACGATGGCAGCCCTCGCCTGATAAGTTATTCCTGACTGGCTTTTAAGCTGCTGTCAAGCAATTTCCCTTGAAACCTCGCTTTGTTTTTTAGGGCTGGTGCGTGTGTGTAGTTGTGGTGGTGGTGGTGTTGGTGGTGTGTGAGCATGTGTGTCGTAGTGATGGTGGAAAAGAGGAGAGGAGGGGGGGGGATGCTTTGACATCCCTGCTTCTCTCCCATGAGGGGTACAGATGACAACCTCAAGGTATAGCTATGTGTGGTATGTGTGTGTATGTGCGCACGCGTTGGTGTGTCTATGTGTGGGTTGCGGCAGGAGACATCTCATAGATGACAATCCCGCTAATTGAAATGACAGATTATTCTAATGTGCAGAAAGTCATTAAAAAACCCAGCCGCCGTTTTTCTTCCTCTTTTTTTTTCTGTTTCCCCTCGCTGAGAATATTTCTGCTTCTGAGTCTGAGCCGGAAAAATCTGCACTTAAAGGAGATGTTAGCTTTCATTCCTTCAAGCTCATGATTATTATCAGGATCACCTGCCACACAGTTAACATCCAGGAGATAGTTTCCGAACTTCCGTCACATGTACGCTGCTGCTAAGTGATGAAGTTCGTCAGGTTGGACACTGGATTTCTGTTTGACTAAACACTCTCAACGGGTCAATAACTCGCAGCGATAGAGATTATCCAAGCTAACTACTGAATGTACAGGAGGATTAGTTCAGCTTAAGAGTGCCTCTGGAAGCTAAGACACATGCCATGTAGTCCCTGTGTTATCTCACACATGGGGCATAATGCTGCTTTATTACTTTGCTGAGTGTGACAGCTTTCTCTTCAAACAAGACCGGTTCAAGATCAGCAACATCCCAAACGCTTTAAAAAGGTTTAAAGTGAAGGGTCAAAGGTCGATGTTTATTTTTGCCTTAAATTGTGCTTCTAGACAATCATCTGTGACGGCTCTCAGTCATCCATTCATTGTGATTTAAAGCTTGATCAGAAAAAGGCAACAGGACTTGAAGACGTTTCACCTCTCCTCTTCTGCACCTGCTGGGCCCCCAAGTCTGCTTAGTCTGTGTTGAGCTGAAGAAGTCTTTAAGAGAGGTGAAAGGTCTTCAAGTCCAGTCTCCTTTTGTGATCAAGCTCTAAATTTCCAGACCATCCTCAGCAGCTGCGAGGACCCAGAGCAAAACCACGCAGCTGCAAATGTTGGATTTAAGAATAAAAAAAAAAGTCTGCTGGCAGAAGCAAAGCATCAAAATTACGTCTTGATCCCAACCCACAATAGTCTGTCTTGGTTGGTGTTGATAAGTTTTGCCCAGACTCTCTGCGGGGAGACCCACTGTTCATTTCAGAGTCAAAGCCTTGTCACTACACTGAGGTCTGACACAATGTGCGAAGCTTGAAGATCATGAACACAAGCCTGACAGGCACAGTAAATTTCCGTGCATCCAAATACTTTCCCTTTCCCTGTCTGAGTCACAAATATCCAACTATTTTTCAATTTCCAGTTTTTTCCCCCCCGCCCGAGCAAGCAGACTACATTGATACGGCGTCACGATATCCCTAAAACATTCCACTCGCTGATATGGAATTTCTCCCAGACTGCTTTGCAACACATCCAGACAGCTAAAACACCAACCGGGGACACATTTTTCCATTTCTCTCCTCTGTCTCCTCTCCTCCTCTCCACCCTTACTCCTCCTCCATTGACATTCAGCGGAGGTAAATATTTAACAGCGTGCTATTGAGTGCCGTGTGCAGTGTGGCACAGGCCAGGCTGCGGTAGAGATATGTATATAGACAAGACTGTTTTATTAAGAGTCGCTGCAGACATATTAAGGTAAAGTATGCCTGACACCTAGGGAGGAAATTGCCAGTATATGACACTATTCCTCAATACTGTGGCAGCTCGCCTCAGTGCAATTTTGCACAAGGCGAGTGACAGAGAATGACATGCAGAGAGGGAGGGAGAGAGAGATGAAGGAGTGAGAAAGTGTGCAGGGTGGTCTCGAGACCTAAGGGGTGTGTCTCAGTGCGTGTGTGTGTGTGTGTGTGTGTGTGTGTGTGTGTGCCTGTGTGTGTGCATGTGTGTGTGTAATGCAGGTGGCATGGCGGGGTGACATGCAGAGTTTGTAATTGCCTTACCCCCTGTGAAGGATTGGCCTGGAGATTGTGCTGTTTACCTGTGGCCGGCTGTGTTTGCTGTTTGTGGCAACGACTGTGGAAGAGGAACTGCACAGAATAATTACGTTCTGGGCTGATATGTGAAAGTTGGAGGTAACAACACACAGGTTTATAGAAAGATAGAGAACTATGTCTACACATGGATAAAAAACTGTATTATGAAGGAAATGACTCCTCATCCCTCCTGCTGTTTTCTTGTCGATGTAAACTCAGGGCAGGTTTGTGAATTACTGAAACGGGTGGAAAATGTCCTCCTGCAAGATTCACACACATCTCAAACCCGGCACCAACATCAGGGTCAAAATGCATTTTTAAGTCATTTATTGTGCATTTATCCAACTCATCTGCTTTGATTGTTGTGGTGTTGCTCTTAGCTGATGTGATGTCTCTATAAGCGAGACACAGACTGCCCCATTTACAGTTTTGCATAGTTTTTGGTTTATTTCGTTTTAACTTTTTGTTTTCAAATTCAGTTTAGTTTTAATTCGTTTTTAATGCGGGTTTGCTAGTTTAGTTTAGTTTTTATTTTTTGAAAATGCCTAGTTTTAGTTTAATTTTTATAATAATCTTGGCCCCAATGCATCAGATCCTACCTGCCAGAGCCTGGGATAAACTACATTCATAGATTCAGAAAACATAAACTCATATTAAAGACACACATAAAATTATTTGCAGCTATGCAAGAGCTGAAATCAGGAAAGTTTGAGGTTTACATTTTTGAAAGGAAGCTGCAGTGTGGAGGCAGGGGTATGCATTTTTATACTTTTGAAATCAGCCCATGCTTCACATCATAACTGAGGATTTTTTTTTAAATATGATTGAATTTATGTCGTCTTTCAGTCCAAAAATAACAAGCTTTAAGACATTTATCCTAAAAACAAAACAAGTGTAATGTACAGACATAGTTTCAGACTAAAAATTCCTCCTCGTGTCATCATTACCTGCAAAATGTCATGCACACAGTGGCCTTGGTTTTTCAATATAACCTGCACGCATGCTAAAGCTGCATAAATTGCATTTTCATTGTTAAAACAAAACGAGCATTCACAATAAACACCTCGCAGGAGTCTGAGTTTCTCACAGTAATTGAGAAAATGATTCAAAACAGGCAGAGTTTTCTCACCCAGCGTGTTTACACTTTAACATCTGATGGAGGACCGGGTACAATGGTCCTGCTTTCACACTGTTCTGATGAGGTCAGATAAAGGCCAAGCTGCTATATCCCCCCCTTAGAGACACTGTGAAAGAAATTGTAAGTTAGAATGGCGAGTATGCACACTTTAATATCTGTATATGTGTCTACTTCAGGTTGTTATTGCGGTATGAAACAATGTAATCGTGCATCACATATTTATTTCATATCCTGAAGGCCGAATCCACGTCTTAACTTAGTCTTGAAACCAAGTTCTAATGCTGGATTAAACATAACTTCTTTAAGGCTTTTTTTGGCCTTTATTTAATTGATTATTTACATATTTTATTTTGTATTTTTTAAAGGGATAGCGTTCAATATCAAACATAAATGTCACCATGTGATGAATCATACCAGAGTTAGCTTAAAGCTGAGTTACATCTGCAGTCCCTTTGCAGGTCACAATTAAAACACCACAATATTCTAAGACATCAGTAACATAGAGCAGTACATTACACACACACACACACACACACACACACACACACACACACACACACACACACACACACACACACACACACACACACACACACACACACACACACACACACAAACACACACACGAGCAATAACAATGTGTTCTGAGTTAAAGTCAGTGATATTAAATCTGGCTACACATCTGAGTATCTTTTAGCTGATTTTTCAGTGTGATCTTAAACTGCTGAGAGAACTGCAGTCCTTAATGTCAACTGGTAGAGCGTCCCACTGAGTTGTGGCTTTCACAGAGAAAGATGACTGCCCAGAGGCGGTGCAACGAAAGGGTACAGAATAATGTCTTAATCCAGATATTCTCCTGAATTTTGTGGAGTCGGCTGAGCAAACGTCGACAAATTGATGCAGCAGAGCGGAGGTGAGGCCGAAACACAGAAAGTCTTGTGCATAAGACGCAAATCTGACCACGATCTGAAATCCTCCTACTCTATTAGATAGGATGATAGAGAGTGCAGGAACACATGCATTAAGGTGTCATTGGACCAGCAACCTCTGCAATGAGGACTTAAGCCTCTGAATATGGGGTGCATGCTTAAACTGCTAAGCCAAACCAGCATCCGAAAACATCTCATCACACTCATGTGGAGCCTAAACAAAGAAATATCCCACTGCTATTTGTGAGGCTCAGAGGTCATCTTTCCATTCCCTCTCTCTCCCTCTCTCTCTCTCTTAAAGACACACATGTGGATTCAAAGACATGTACGTTCAACAAGCAATCATGCAAATCCAGTTTTGTTCCACAACAGCATAATCAAACTACTCACTCAAACGGGTCAAACTCCCTCTAAATCAAACTCTGTCTTGTGATCATTTTCCACTCCATGGAAAATCTCCTGTGTTTGAGGTTCATGCTTTGAAGCTGCCTGTCTTTCCAAAGCACCAACACTTATTTTTAGTATGTTACCACACATCACAAGGATGCCCAAATAAGTGCCTCAAAGCTGGATAATATTCTGAGTGTTGGTGAAGAATTGTGACTCACTGATGAATCATTTTGTTCTGGAGCAGCTTCCTTTTTTTTTTTATATAGAGGCTTATTACACAAACACACAGTTAAAGTACACTCACATGAACACAGGGATACACAGAAACAGTTTGTACTCTCGTAAACTGAACTACTCAGACTGAAGAGGCCGGCTTCAGCACTGAGGAGTAAGAGTGCAGTTTCCAGTTTGACGTCTAGAGGGCACTGTTGCCTACAGTCTCAGCCTCATTTAAAGTGCCTGTGCTGTCTGATGGCCTGTGATTCCCCTGTAAAAGGCACCAATTCACCCAATTACATTCTAATTAAAAAGAACAACCTAATTAACCCAAGGAATGTATTCCATAATTCGGTAATATTAACATGATCGTCCTAGTGCTTGTAAATGATTGGTGATAAAAGCAACAGCAGAAATTAAAGCCACTTACTAATTAAAACAGGGAGATAAACATGGACTTAGGAAAATGGGGGATCTGGGAGAGACTTTATAGTTTTAAGTAGTTTTATTATTACCGTGTCAAATATGAATTTGAGTCATCGTATTTTCTTTGAAGACTCAAAGCTGTGATTAGGATGAGTGGAGCATCACGCAGCATGCTTTTGCTCCCTGCCAACTCCCCAAAGACACAGACGCTCAAGTGCTGCACTATATCTTAAACATGCAGAACAAGAGCCTCGCTGAAAGTGATACACCAGATCAAATTGCTATCATAAATTCTTCATAATTCAATAAAAACACAGCACAGACTTTGTGTAACTAATACGTTCCCACTGTCTTTCCTCTCAGTATTCTGAGACACGCGGTCTTGCGGCAGGAGCGGCAGCACTTGACTGCTCCTGACTTGTGATTCGAAAATTGAACCAAAGGACAAAGAGGTGAAGCGACGATGAGGTGCAGAGACACAAGGAGGGGATGGAAGCGCACAACGGTGGCACACTTGTGTTGTTCATCATCACCAAGCTATTCCCCGCTTGGCAATATATCTGTCAAAGCCCTCATCACCATCACAAGGTAGAGACTTCCACTGATAATGACCCATTTAAAGTAAATAGCTCTGATCATCAGCATAGTAACCATTACCATAGATATATCGCCAAGCATGCGACTGCTGGGGTGTCACCAGCATACTGAATGTTTGTGATATGCATATGTGTGTATTGGGAGAGTGTGTGTACCCCCAGACATCCATTAGGGTTGCATTTAAGAGCTGATAGCTGCAGCTTCTGATTTAGTATTGATAATTTAATGCTACGACTTCCCCTGCAAAATATTCAATGCCACTGTTCATGGATTTCTGTTATTACAAAACAAGTGTGATGCATCTGTTCAAATGACTGATTCAAATGCATGAATATAAATATTCAAATAACGCCGTGCTTCATTGCCAAAAAATCTTGCTGGAGGTGACCGAGTCTATAAAATATTAAGAACATTACACGTGAAAATTTTTGTTTTGAAACGGTTAATTGATTCAGAAAACAAAAAAACATGGAGCAGAAAGTCTAAAATCTCTCTCAGAAGTTTGAGGTCAAGTGTAAAGTGTTCAATATTGATGCAGCAGCAATTAAATATAGAGTATTTCTTAAGCTTCTATGCATATTTGAATGATCATGCTGCCTTTTTTAGAATCTTTAAGCATGTAAGGACTGATGAAATATATCATTCTTCTTTGTGGTGTTTTTATTCTGTCTGAACACGTATTAGCAGATAAAGGCTGCTTCTGTGTCTGCTTTGATGTATCTATACATTGTTAATCACTTAATGAAGCTTCTGCTTACCAGATTGGAATAATAAAATTACACATATGTCCATATGCAGCTGTAAATGAATGCAAGTGTTGTGCATTAGCATAATTTCATGCATATTGCATGCTTTAAGTATTGCATCTTTTAGTGCTGGTCACATTCAATTGAGGGACAGCATAAAATGGAGCATTTGTTTTGATAAATTATTCTGTTGCAACATCAGCACAGAGCTGGTTCAGATGTGTAAAAGCCAAATATAATGTCCAGGAATTAGCTGGAACATGATGTGTGGAGTGTGCACATTTCCCTGTCCTTCATTAGAAATGTAATAAATTATGCCAATGTAGCATTTCAATGATTAATAAAGCAGCATAATTAAAATCAGGCTCTTAAGACATGTTTTTGTATTGATATGTGTGTATGGTGAACATCTGCAGAGCCACGTTCAGAACCAGGCACACACATGGACACGCACACACACACACACACACAAGACACAGTGCAGGTGGTGTGTGGCACAGCCTGAGGCTATCTGTCTATCGGAGTGACTCTTGACGCCCTCCTCGTTCCGTCAGACCGCCAGTCAGGATAAAGCTGTTTTTTCAAACATACGTCTCGGGACAAAGAAATGTCAGGGAGTCGTTTCGTGCGGGGCCCCAAATGAGAATACCTCTATTCTTTTAATGACCCAGGGTCCAGGGGTGAGAATAAATGTCCTCATGTCCAAAAAAGCTGCAAAAGAACCTTTTTCTAAGAGCAGCTTTAGAAACATCTGCAATCACAGGGAGTACCAGAACTGTCTGTGCTGCACTTTTAACCCAATACATATACTTGCAAATATGTGGTTAATGATAAATGAATGTTTATGTGTGATTTTATGCAACACTCATGTACGATTATGAGCCTGCAGAGAACTGATGTTCATCTGTCTTTAATTCAGGCAACTGTGCATGAAACTGTAAGTACTGCAGAAGCTGCAGGTGAAAAAGATTCTTCTCTCTCACTCTTTCCTTCAGACGCTCACGTTAAATATTTTACAACAGTGTGTACACACGTTAAACTATATGAATCACACAAACATGGGCGTTTGTGCTTTTTTTTGTCTGGTATCTGCACGTCTCTGTCATAAATCTTACATAATTCCACAGCTCTAACTTGCAGGTCCCAGGTAGCTTTTTTATTAATGTACAAAATTATCAGAGTATAACCTTGCATTGCTGTGCATATTCTCTTCATTATGCTTGTTCCCTCAACCACTCAGTCTGTACAGTCTTCCTGAGGTTTGGATAATGAAGATTTACTGTATATTATGCAGATAGGGACCCACTTTCCATCAGAAGAGCCAATATAAACTTGCTCTAACTCATTCTGCGTCAGGGTACACTCACAAAATTAATGTAATAAAAACACACATAAGTCCTTATAAAGGTTAATGAATATAAATATAAACAGTGGGACTTCGGCATAATTTCTTCATGTATATTGCGAATGAGGCTCAGGTAGTTTGTCTGGCCCGCACTGGCAGCAGCGAGTTCTACAGAGGAGGTAGTTAGGGGGCCTGGTGCTCTGCCAAGCCAAACTCCTGAAGCATGCAGAGGGCTAATGCTCTGCCTCTGATGTGTGGCTCTGAAAAACCACAGGACTGCTCACAGGGTCCACTAAAACTCCATCACTCACTCACACCCCGGCAGAGACGCAGAGATGGAGCGAGAGTGAGGCGTACCAAGGGAAAGAGAAAGATAGAGGTGAAGAGAGAGAAGGTTAAGGGGGGGCACAGTCACAGTGTTACAACCGCGTGATTGAGGAATGGCTGCGTATGAGGAGGAAAAAGGGGGAAAAGTAAGGTGGAAAAATAGACCGACTGTATAGTCAAGGTGTCTTAATGCATATTCCATTCATCTACGCGCGGCTAAAATTTCTCATTCCTCGGTGGCGTGGGTAAATCAGATAGCCTGTATCAGATGGAAAGCAATAGGAGATCTGGAGTAGATCAAAAGGTGTGGCTGCGGTTTAGATAAGTTGAGCCGCCAACCAGACGCAGTTCATCTGTCTTAAATGGCTGCTCATTTCTCTTGTCAGATAGGAGAAAGGCTATTTATAGCTGTGATTAAGATGTCTGGAGCAACTCTTACTCTTTAGTCAATAGGGGACTTCCAGGCCTCTGCTGACATCGTAACACTGCCTATTAAGGGTATTTGTTTTAAATTAGCAGTTGTTTCAGGGCGCTAGACTCGTATAAGAATGCATGTTTTTGACACCACGATAAAGGTTCGGGTCTAACAGCTTCATTTCTGGCCCACATTCGCTCAGTTGATCTCATGAAAGTAGAAATATTGGCAGGCAAAGGCAGTGATTTCACTGTTTGCTTTCTAGCAAAACTGAAGCCAAGAAAAGTTAAGATTCTGACACTCTTTGCAAAGTGCTGCAGAACAACTGCAGGATAATAACTTAATGTTTGTATTGTTGAAAAGAGTTGATGAATGTTCTTGCTATTACGGAGAGCAAAAGACACAAAGGAACCTAAACACAGACGGTGACTACAAACACTCAGAGATAAATTAGTTTACTCGTCTTTCTTCAGATATTCTTTTTCAAGTAAGTGTTTTCAAAGGGTTTACGAGTTTTAGTGGACATGATACCAGAATTCTGAACTTCAATACAAAACAAGTACAAATAAAAAGATATTGATATGTATCTGAACACCTCTGCTCTGCTCTCAGTCTGCCTGTACCAGACAACATGTGCTGCTATGAGAAGCTAAAAGAGCTAAAGGAACTAAAGGAACTAAAGGAACTAAAGGAACTAAGGGAACTAAAGGAACTAAAGGAGCTAAAGGAACTAAGGGAACTAAAAGAGCTAAAGGAACTAGAGGAACTAAAGGAACTAAAGAAACTAAAGGGAACTAAAGGAAATAAAGGAAGTAAGGGAACTAAAGGAACTAAGGAAACTAAAAGAGCTAAAGGAACTAAAGGAACTAAAGGAACTAAGGGAACTAAATGAACTAAGGGAACTAAAGGAACTAAAGGAACTAAGGGAACTAAAGGAACTAAAGGAACTAAGGGAACTGAAAGAGCTAAAGGAACTAAAGGAACTAAAGGAACTAAGGGAACTAAAGGAACTAAAGGAACTAAACGAGCTAAAGGAACTAAAGGAACTAAAGGAACTAAGGGAACTAAAGGAACTAAAGGAACTAAGGGAACTAAAGGAACTATGGGAACTAAGGGAACTAAAGGAACTAAAGGAACTAAGGGAACTAAAAGAGCTAAAGGAACTAAAGGAACTAAGGGAACTAAAGGAACTAAAGGAACTAAGGGAACTGAAAGAGCTAAAGGAACTAAAGGAACTAAGAGAACTAAAGGAACTAAAGGAACTAAAGGAACTAAGGGAACTAAAGGAACTAAAGGAACTAAGGGAACTAAAGGAACTAAAGGAACTAAGGGAACTGAAAGAGCTAAAGGAACTAAAGGAACTAAGGGAACTAAAGGAACTAAAGGAACTAAGGGAACTAAAGGAACTAAAGGAACTAAGGGAACTAAAGGAACTAAAGGAACTAAGGGAACTGAAAGAGCTAAAGGAACTAAAGGAACTAAAGGAACTAAAGGAACTAAGGGAACTAAAGGAACTAAAGGAACTAAGGGAACTAAAGGAACTAAAGGAACTAAGGGAACTGAAAGAGCTAAAGGAACTAAAGGAACTAAAGGAACTAAATGAGCTAAAGGAACTAAAGGAACTAAAGGAACTAAGGGAACTAAAGGAACTAAAGGAACTAAGGGAACTAAAGGAACTATGGGAACTAAGGGAACTAAAAGAGCAAAAAGAATTAAAGGAACTAAAGGAACTCCAGTATTTGCCGACCTGAGAACGAGGAGGGTTAGCGGTGTGATAGCTGTGACAGAGGGCTGAGCAGAGACACACAGCAGCAGGAAGAAGCGCAACTGTAGCAGCAGACGAGTAAAACCCGGCATCTTACACCTTTGTGTGGAGGTGTGGATGTGTTTACAAGTTCTTCAGACCATAACTGAGGTAAAACAATCACAAAGTAACATCTTCATTCTTTTATTGCTTTGTTTTGGTCACCACCACTCTCTCTCCCTTTCAGTCGTGGCAACTTTTGGAGCAAGATATGACTGCATCTTTTTCTTCTTCCATACACTTTGGTGCTTTTCGATACTCTTGAACGCAGAAGTAACGGACATTGTATCCTTAAAAGCATGTGGTTTTAATAAGTGATGAAGAATCAGACATTTTGACAGTCTTGGTGTATCAGGGGCGAACAGCTGTCATGTCTGATGTGGGAGATGTGTAACATGAGTGATGTACAATACTCTTTGTAAGGTTGTCATTGCTTCATGCTTCTGTTTGTGCATACAGATCATTCATTGTTGTTTACTTGTTAATACAAATGTGTATTAACAAGACAGCTTAATGTAGTCCAAACAATGTCCTCACTTGGACAATGAAGCATATCATGGTCTTTTGTATTGTCTTGTATCATAACGTATTGTATAGTAGCATATTTTATCGTTGGAGAACATTATACTTTTTATACGTTCATATATCAAACATCTTGAAACAAATCTTTTAGTGTCTTAGAGATATTATTTTTGAATGCCTGTTACTTTTTAAGATTCCTTCATGCTTACCTTACGATCTGATTTGTGTACTAAATTATCATGAGTTGATCTTGTTTGGGGTTAGGTTCTGTCACGGTGGGAAAAACTTGAAGGAGCAACCATGTGCAGAAAAAATAAAGATTTTAATAATAACAGAACAAACAGTACAAACAAAAGTTACTATAATGGCTAAGAAACTAAAAACCAAAGGAAATGCTGGAAACACTGGGAAACAGAAACACAGAGAGACATAAAGGAAGATGTACAAAGATCCAACCCCAAACAAGATCAACTCATGACAGTAAACGGTTTACTATGACATGATGTCTGTTTCAACTATAATCATAGGATTACTAAACTCATGTTAGACTGTGGTGTGTAAGGTAGCACTGGTTGTTGGTCACTGATAGGTGACAAATACTCTAGTATAAGTGTTGTTTCATGGAGTTAAGTACTTACATTTTAAAGTCTTGTGAAATATTAACATTTTGGACTTTTGACTTTGTCTAAGAGGAAAGGGAAGAGAGAGGACATTTGGGGAAGAGAAAGAAGGGATGACATGCACCAAGTGTCTAAGGCCTTAGACAATTTTGATTTTGATTCTGTCACGTCGCTTTACTGGACAATGACCAGCACTTGCCTATTTATTTATTCATTCAATATTTCAGCTGAATTATTTATGAAATATATACGTATGTGCGACATTTGTAACCTGCACAACCTCACTTATTCTGTTTTATCTATTCACACATCGTCACATATTTAGTTTAACCCACATAATTTGTCCTTTTCTAGTCTGTCCTCATGTTGTTGTTGTTTCATTTTGTTTTGCCACGTTTTGATCTGTTCCTTGTTTTCTTTTAGTGATTTTTTTTATTCTTGTCCCTGTTCAGGTATATTTAGGTTTCATCTCTTGTTTTTTGTTGATTATATCAGTTTCATTTTGAGTCTGCATCTTGGGTCCTCCTCTTTTGACCTAACCGTGACAGAACGAACCGACCAATAAAATACCCTAGAAACTAAATCCACCTGAACAGAGACAAGAAAAAGCAAAAATCACTAAAAGAAAACAAAGAACAGACCGAAACATGACGGTTTTGTTGTCTGTAGTTTTATTGCATTTGCACTGCTTCGCACTTGCCATGTGTGAAACGCAATTTCCTTCAGCTGAAGTTATCCAGATGATGACAATAAAGTTTGAGTTGAGTTAAGGCCCTGGTTGAAGCAGGGGCCTGTGTAGCATGCAGCCTCTAGAACCCTTAAGTCCAAAATGTTTACCAAGCATGGCCTTTAAAAAAGTTCCTGGTATGCATTTGACCTGTAAATGCTCCAATTATAAAGTTTTAACTGAGGGGGAGAGTGGAAAACCAAAGTGAACTATGATACAACAGTTAGGAGGAATCTGAGAAAGACCCGAATATTTATATGTTTTCTGTTGGCCCTCAGGAAGGGCACTGAACACAACCCCTGCCTCCCCCTGCTCAGTTTCACTTTGTGGAGTCTGCAGAGTGCCGCTCCAGTCTCTGAGGCCCCTTCACCAGTTTAATAGGGCACAAATAGGACTTATACACTTGCACATAGACATTACAGGCATGGAGTCTCTTGCTGCCGCTGCATGATGTCACTGGCAAACACTCAATGTGGGGAACACACGGCCAAACAGCGAAACAATTTGTTTAATCATAAAGTGCATTTACATAAGGCAACGGCTGCATAAATGAATGCATAATTGAACAGGTTAATGCATAATGTAGTGCTCCCCCGGGACAATAAATAAAGTGCCTTTTGAAAACGTGTGAGACAGAAAAAGAGAGAGAGAGAGAGAGGCAACATTACCCGCCAAGCGTCAGACAAAACATGAAACACGTTCAACGAGACAATGCCAAGGCCACCGAGGTAGAGAGAGGAAGACAGAGAGAAAAAGACGGAATATGGCAGGAAATAAATAAATAAAAAGGTGAAGTCTTGCTAAGAGGATTTCAGGACATGCTTCGTTTCTTTCCATAATCTGTCTATTAGCACCAAAGTATTTGCAGCTCTCATAACCATGGCAGGGACACTATTAGTGACAAGCTCACACACCAATACAACTTAACACTGCCTCCTGGGAATTCATCCTTCACTCTCTGCTTGTCCTCTCCATTTCCTCCCCCCTTGTTCTCCCTCTTTTCCTTATAGCCATTTAGTTTTTACTTTTCCAGCCTGCCTCTCTTCTATCTTCTACACACACTGACACGTTTCATCTTATTCTCTCAGCAAAGTCGCCTTTCAAACACGCACAAATATGAATAAATGTACATTTTCTGTTCAATAACAGAGAAGCAGACCATCCACTGATCAACACACGTGTAAGGCGTCACTTCTCCCAGAGCTACTGATTAACTGGGGTTTGAAATCCTTTACGTAACTTGCACACCTTAATTTTTCAGCCTCTCGGGAAGTCGGGGTGTGCGGTTCATGGAATTCATGCAAGTATAACAAACGCAACACCTTTTTCAAGACCTTGCAATTTATGCTGATAACTGCAACTTTTCCTCACATTTGGCTAATCAATCTGTGTCCTCAACAAGTGTCGACATGTAGCCTAAGTCACTGATAGTCAACATATTGATCCCTTAAGGTCTGCAGGGAGTATGGTTTCTGGATATATCTTAAGAATTGTGCATGCATGATACTTATTTTTTTGTGGTTTGAAGCAGTTGTGAAGTCTTTCATTTTAGGCCCCAATAATCAGAGGTAAAGCCAGAAAAAACCTGCAGAGACATATTTTAGTTTTGCTACACAGCCATGGTGCATCGTTTTTTTTTTTTTTTTGCTCCACAGGAAACCATAAAACATGACAGGATGAGTGAAAAAATTTTGAACAGTTTAAATGAAAGTTTCTACTACATTCTGATGGCTTTGACCAGTTAAAAATAAAGTAAGTATAGCCTTGAATGGTAAGAGTTCAGATTTGTTAACTCTAAATTGTGGGGCATCAAACAGTAAAATACAGCAGAGCTTCATGTTAAAACTAAACAGAGTTTATCGTTAGCTGCCACGGATGCAACTGTTGAAAAAGTTACCTTTTCACTAGCCTAGCTTTGCCAGACCAATTCACCTTAGTGAACAGGTCAGAGTACGTGCAATCAATGTCCTTTCACAGGGGGAATTGGAAATTGTCACATGAGGTAGTGCCTCTGAGAGCTAACCTGTACCATTGCTATGATAGTTTTATTCTTGGATTTCTGATGTACAGCTGATAAACAACATTTCTTTGTTTTTTTTAAAAGCAAACATGTCTTATTTTGGGGGAATGACATGCTGGAAAGCAGCCACAGGCTGGAATCGAACCAGCAACATCAGTGTGCAACTTAACCATTAGGCTAAGTCCGCGCGCCAACATGTCTTTATATTCTAATGTAAAGTGACGTTAATCCTGCTGTGCTCCGACCTTTTAATGCTTTTGAGAATCCTGAGGTTAAGGGAGCACTACAGTAGGCAACATTACTTTAAAAGATGAAATAACAGTGTCTCTCTCATAAATGACACAAATGTATTCATAAACATAAAGCGCTCACTTTCACTCTTCTTACTGATTTATTACTGGTCTGCCTCTCGTTGGAAATCTAAACATTTTCATAGTTTAGCTTCAAAGTTTCAGGCTAAAGTGTGGCGGCTGTCAATCAGAAGGTTGGTGTTTAAATCCCAGCTCCTGCAGTCTATACTGAAATTCAGCAAGACACTGAACTCCAAACTGTTCCCGGTGAAGAATTAGTTGTGTGTGAATGCGTACGACGGGATTAGCTACTTCTGATGTTCCTTACTATAGCACTCTATATGCTATCAGTGCAGATGTGGTGTTAATGTGTGTATATGACAAGTAGTGTTAAAGCACTTTAGGTGGTGTTGAATAGCTACCAGATTAAAGGAGATTGTAGTTTAAGGTTGCATTTTTGTAGAAATGTCATGAAACAGTAACTTCTACACTTCTCTCTGACTTTAAGAAGCTGTTTCATATTTACAGAGTTCATGAACTGTAATGATCTGTGTACAATAAACAGGCCTGATTTGAGAGGAATATGCACCGTGTCATTGCATTATCCAATATCGTCATAAAAACAAAGCAAAGTGTGACAAAAAACTACAATGTTTGAATACTCAAGATTCAAGATTAACTTTGTTGTCCTGTATGATGGGACATTAGTCTTGGGCTATTCACCCACGCTGCAGACATAAAAAAAACAACAACATACAACATGATACAATACAACAAACATTAAAATGACCCTGATGGTTTGTAGTACACAACATTGTGCCACCCAGTGCATAATTCTAGAACATAGATAATAGATAAGCATAGTAAGCACACTAATCAACGTCAACTCCCGTCATCCTGAATCCAACGTAAACCCAGTCATTATTTTTCACTAAATTGAGGCCAAATAATCTAAGAGCTAAGCTAACCTATGGCAGCTAAGAGCTTCGTCTGACAGCATAGAAATGGTGTCAGATTAATGATTGGATTAAAGACCTGGGCCTCCATCCAAACAAGTAGTGTGTGGACATGCATGCTTTGTTGTTTTTTAACATAAAAAGTATTCATTATAATAAATGTAGACATTTGTGAAGTGTTCGTTCTGAATGCTCAGGTTGCAAAAACAATGACATTGCATTTTACTGTGCAGCCCCTGGAGGACAAGTATCTTTATTCCAGCAAACATGTATCTAAATATAACATTAGCTATATATCTGAAAGATAACTTACATGCATACCACAGTGTGCCTTCAAGCATGTCATGTGGCAGACGATGCAGATTTTAAATATGTGCATTTAAAGTTAGATAAATGTGCAGCAGACGTGGGATCATGGAACAGTCCTCACGCTACAAATCTCTGTAAAGAGTGTAAACTAAAGAGATTAGAGTTATTCTTTGACCGTCAGTCGATTGATCTCATTATCAGTGATAACTTGAAGATGGAAACAAAGACATCCTGACGGGCTTAAAGGGAAACACAGTCCATCTCCTACATCTGCATCCTGATAAATTCAACAACTAGACAAGAAGCCCAAACAAAACCAACGTTCTGTATTCATTAAAGCTGCGGTTACGTGTGTCTCAGGATGAACTCAGATACCTGTCAATGTCTGTTTCCATCGTGGTGGTCCACAGCGCAAACATCGCACACGTGTACGGCGTGTGCGCGGCTGTCAGGTGAGATTGCAGCATTTACGCTGTGATGTGTCACACCTGATTATGGATACATGTTCCCTTCTCTCCCCCCCCTCCTCCCCCCTCCCCTCCTGTGTGCTTTAAAACATGTGCGATGCATGCGTGAGCGTGAGCGTGTGACAGGCGCACATCAGCGGAGGGTTTTGGGCGCTTGATGACAGCGCCGCGACCTCTGATGACGCCCTCCATTTTGTCAGCGCCGACTCGCGCAGATTACCCCCAGCGCCATCTTCTTACTCTGTATGCTAATGAAACAGAGAGAGGGAGTAATGAGAAAAGAGTGACAGGTAGTGAGAAAGAAAGAAAGAAAGAGAGAGAGAAACAGAACATGTGAGAGACATGAAATAAAGTGTTTGAATGTGTGACACAGAAGAGGAGGAGAGAAAAGGAACAGGAAGTAGGAGAGGGCACGTTTGTGAGAGATGAAAAGTACAGTAGGTAGGGAGAGATAGGAAGAAAGCAGGAGACTAATGAAGGTCATCAGCAGCCATATTGGGGCTCCCTTGGATAGAAATTTAGGCAGTGAGGTAGAGGAGGCTCCGAGTATGATGAATATGATTACGGGTGCATGAGTGTGTGTGACAGTAATGAATTCAGGGTGTGGAATAGAAAAAGGGATATAGGTCTGTGAGAGTGTTGAATTTCAAACAGGGGACACCGACCGGTCGCCGCTGCACCACTGATCGCTCTGAATGTGTGTGTTTTACCGGCGTGCATGTGTCAGTGTGTGCGTGCATGGCTTGGTGCCGAGGCAGCGAGTGAGCGTTGCAGTCCGGCCTGCTGTAATTTATGTGAAAACTAACAGAACTGTCCCGAGATGCCATTAGCTAAAAGGCAAATTTCATTATTTCACTAATATGCAGCATGATGACTCTTTTTGATGTCTCCCCCTCCCTTCCTCCCTGCTCACTCCCCTTTTTTCCACCATGTCCACGCCTCCCGCCGCCTATTTTGTCTATTTACCCCTCCCTCCTCCCTCCTTCTTCTCCTCTGTACCCCCATTCAGAGGATCTCCTTATTCAGAGCAGCTTTTCCCTTTCAAGGTTGAAGAAAATGGCCATGTGTCTGCATACGTGTGTGTGTGTGTGTGTGTGTGTGTGTGTGTGTGTGTGTGTGTGTGTGGAACAGTGAGAGCGATTTTCATCCCGCTGAATGAGGTGATGGTGACTCACCTTCAGCCCACAAACGTACATACACACGCACACACACACCTTGTCTCCTTTCCTCCTTCCCCTCCCTCCCCCACCTTTGATGTGTGTTTGAGTCGATGGCTAATCAGGTAGCATCAGGCCTAGTCCTCATTTCCCCTTCACACTGGCCCCATTAGGGAGCAGGCTTTCTGGAGCAGGCCGATAAGGACAATATGCTCTTCTTCTGCACTCTCTCCTCCACATACACCCTAAATCTCCCACTACTCTCTCATTCCGCTCTTCCTTTTTCTCATTCCGCTCTTTCCTCATCTTCCTCTCTCTCCTTCTCCAAACTCTCCTGTGTGTCTCTCATTCCTCCATCTCTCATTCTCCCTGTCACATTCCTCTCTCACCTTTCACTTTTTTTCTTTCCATCTCACCACCTTTTTCCCTAAATGTCCCATTACTCGCTTCCTCCCTCTTTTTCCCATCTTAACCTCTCCACTCTCTAAATCACACGCCGCACCTCTTTCCCTTCGTTCCTTTGTCGGCCTCCTGCTGCATCCATCCCCATCACTCTGCTTCTCCCCCCCCTCTCTTCATTCTTAAACTTATTCCCCAAATCCCCCAACAACGTTCTCTCAGACTCTTCCCTCCGTATTCCCTCTTTTACTACTTCTCTACTCCTTGCTCTCCTCTTTCCCTCCAGTCCTCCACTCTTTTCCTCTCCCTTAAATTGTCTGGTAATCTTTTCTTCCCTCCAGGCTTCCCGCTGTCTCAAACTGTACCATTTTTCCCAAATTTCCTCTTCTTCTTTTACTCCTTGAGGGAACACACTAACTTTTTGAGGAATTGATCTGGTGGTCATTACGCACTAAGAGATGAAACATGGACACCAGATCTGTCATGTGTCCCCTTTTTGCTACCATATTCCATGTTTGAGTATTAAAAGAGACAGTATTTATGGAGGCAGAGAGAGCCTTTATCCTGAGATAGACAACCAACATTAACTACAAAAATAAAAATCTGCTGGTGGACTGAATTTAAGACGGATACTGTCGCCTGTTCGCCTTTATCATTCAGGGACGGGGAAGCTTTCCTCTAACTTTGACTCTATGACATTTCTGATCCTGTCCTGTAGTGAGCTTAATACACACTTCACACACTTACATGACAATACATACACCTTATTTCATTCAGAACTTTAATGCACTAGTTTTTGGGTCCCTTTTCTTTTGCATCGCACAGCTTTTAGGCTGCATTTCTTAACCAATCAATACCATTTATTTTACATCATACCAGTTATTAATGCTTAACATCTCAAAGTTCTGTGTTTCATTCGGGGGGATGGAGTGGTCATGTTGGGAGGATAAGCAGTAATATTTTCATATTCCTATTTTAAATTTCTGTGGTACAGTCAGTGGACTCTCAATCAGAACGTTGGCATTTTGATCCAGGCTCCCGGTGACAAGTTGGCGGTGTGTGAATGCTCACGATTGGGATTAGCTAATTCTGAAGCCCCCTGTCATAGCGTCCTCTGCCATCCATGCATGCATGGTTATGAGGGGTTTGAATAAGCACAGTGCAGTGTACACTAAGGATGCACCAATCGATCCTTGTATCAGGTATCGATCAGACATTGACTGAATTTTTTTTATCAGGTAACATGGCAAAGAGAGAATCAATGAGGCTGTTCTTTTCAGCTCAGTTATTTGCTATATTGTGTGCATATGGAACCTATGTGCATCAGTGCATCAGTTGGTCTGTGCATTTTGCTATGCAGAGAGCTAATGTAGCACATTGGAAGCTAACTCCGGAGGCCTAACACTCTGGCGGTGTTTTACACTTGTCACTCTTGCAGTATGTGAAAAGTTCATGCTTTGCAGGTTGGCAGTAGTGTGACAAAATATAATGCAACCAATTTAATCAAGCACGTCTAGAATCGTCTTCCCAAAGAATATAACCAACAGGTTTATCCACACAAACAGTGCAGTGACTGTGCTAGCAGTCAGTTAAATGTTGTCCATTGTTAGCTTCAGACGTGTCTGAGTGTTCAAAAGTGTCACAGTGTTCATCTATCACTTCAAAAGCTTAAAATACTGCATTATTTTAAAGTTTATTAACAGGCTTTTATACATTTATTTAGAGACGAGACGGTGGATGGGGTAAGAAACAAGGGACAGAGAATACGATGGAGTAAAGGGCCACAGGTTGAAATCTGAACCGAGCCGTCTGCTTCAAGGACCAAAGTCTGCTTTAACCACTGAACTAAACTAAAGCTCCTAAAATAACCTGCATTTTACGCCTGAACTTCCAGGTTTACTTTAACTGGTTCTCTTGTCTGTCATGAATCCCCCCGTCTTCCTTCACCTCCAAGAATCTCAACAAAATCACCAAAACATCATGATAGGTGATTCAACTCAGAAGCATTGTGTCCTCATTCTGCAGGTGAACTTGAACTCAAATAACTCAGTAGTATTTCTAAAGACTGACTAACACCTACTGTAAAATAATCACTCAACCAACGATGAGGAAATATCTCCTCACTTGAGTTTTGTTTTATAACTAAGCACTGGGCATGCGAGTGGAATAAGTATTATTGGTAATGGCCACCTAAAGTCCTCCTCTGGGATGTGTGAGTGTGCAGCTGTTGTGTTTATGTTTGTGGTCTTGTGTACTTAGATACATCAGCATGATTTTGGCTGAGAGTTCAGATCCCAATAGGGCCACAAATGCTGCAAATAAAATCATTACACCATATATCATTACATTAATAGCTTCTTTGGCAGCAGCTGAATATAAATGTTGCATGTGCACATTTTTATATGATTCTTTAACACTTCTGCATAGTCTTTGTCGGAGCTGATTTCACACTGCCTTTTTGTATTTATAAGGAATATAAGGACGGATATTTTGTGCAGGAATGTAATCTTGACTTGTGAGCGGTGACATTTTCTGCAAAGCATCAGAAGCTGCAGAGAAGACACAAGACTACACCTGAATGACTGACAGGCTGAATTTATAACTGTGAAATGGTCCGTCCTTATAGCAGCACCTTTTCAGGTGCCGTCACATTAATGCTGTTAATGTTATGCTGTATATAAAAATATAAATACACATTATTGCACAAGAAAAAATAGATTTTGTACAGATATATTATAAACTAAAATATGTGACATAATTAAGTACAAAATGTAGTTTTAATCCGTATTTGCACTGGTGCTGTTGAGAGCTCAGTTTGGCCGTTTTATCAGAGTGAAATGAATTTCTGTCTGCAGCCAAAATTCACCTGCAGCAACAGCAACAGCAGCAACAGCAGCAGCAGCAGCAGCAGCAGCAGCAGCAGCAGCAGCAGCAGCAGCAGCAGCAGCAGCAGCAGCAGCAGCAGAATGTCAGCGTTTTGCTTTAGTGTAGCTGTAACGTCTATAAAAAGAAAGCACCTAACAGAAACCCACTCTTCTCAAAGTGAAACATTGTGTGGATAACTGCCTTCTTTTCCTTGCCTCTTTTTTTCAGGTGACCTAACTTATAGCGGCGACATGTTGCCAACACTCCCGTCAGGTTTCTTTCTTTCTCACCCTCTGCTGCTGCTCTGTCATTTTCTGTTTGCAGTGTGACAGAACCGCCTCTCCCCCTGAAAGACGCTTTAACAGAGAGGCAGAGGACTGGGCTGGTTAAAGCAGTTTTTCACATGACAGAGGAGCTGTTTTTGGAGTTGGATATAAAAAGACGACTGAAAAAAGGCGAATCTTATACGTACAGCACATATGAAATGTATGAAGTCATTTCTTTAAGGTAAGGTGTTTGTGCAAAGGTCACAGAGTTCAACCGCAGTCCATATGGACTTGCTGTCGGAGCATGTGAGCTATCTGGTGTCCTGATACTGTTTCAGTAGGATAGTCCTGTATGCAAAGAAGCCCTTGCACTTATTGCTTATTATCATTTCAGATGTTATAAACTCTATTTACAGATTCTACATAAGATCAATCAATAAATCAATACATCTTTATTTATATAGCGACAAATCCCAACAAATGTCATCTGTAGGTCTAGAACGTACTCTATGTTCTATTATTAACAAAGACCCAACATCAAGACAGGATCAGATCCAGTCCCATCTTACAGACAGGACTCAGTCTGATCTCATCTTAATCCACTATGAGCAGAGCACTTTGCAGCATTTAGCAAGTTACAGTGGCAAGGACAAACTTCCTTCAACAGGCAGAAACCTCCAGCAGGACCAGACTCATGTTAGACACACATCTGCTGAGACCGAGTTGGAGAGAGGGATAGAGGGAGGTGAAGAGAAAGAGAGATGATAATAGTGGAGAGAAGGATAGTAGAATCTGTAAATAGAGTTTATAAGTAGCCTGGATTTTAGTATGGGAAGGGCCCTTACTTCTCTTTGTAGTAGGTTTGCTCCTCCACTAGCATTGAACAGTCCTGTTTCAGCAGGCTTTTGTGTAAACAGGAAAAAACAGTCAGTATAGAGAGCAATGTGGGAAGAACACAATCTCCTGAAATGACACTCCAGCTCCAGTGGAAAATGAACCTTTTCATACAGATATCTGCATGTGAGTGCAGCTAACTATTCATTCTGGATAAATATATTTCAGCATAAATAACAAAATGACTCGACTATGTGATGCAAAAGACGAAACGTGACTTTCTGGAATGCATAAAAGTTGATTTGTCTGACCTCCATCCAAAAAACAGCATTTTAAAAGTTGTTATCCTACACAAAGCTTGCACCTTTGCATTTGTGCTTTTTATAAATGTGTATTATAATGATGTTCTTTCAGCAAACTTAACTGCAAGTGATCCACAAGATTGGTTTCTTTTTTTGGGTTCATGCTAGGGATGTAACGTTTCATCCACTACATCGATCTGTGCTCGGCAAGTTGGCCTTCCAGACGACATATATCGATGTAACATCGTTTTAAAAGGTAATAAATCGATTGTATCCATACTAGGAAATAACACATTGGATTTAAGCACGGCAGACTTTATATGGATGTGTGTTTTTTTACACTTTTAATGATAAAGACATTAAACGTTACTCAATTAAGGCTGCCTGTCTGTGACGTCATCGCCACGCGCCAGCAGACAACAAGACATAGTGGATGGCAGAGGAGAAGCCGGCGAGCAAGAACCGATAAAGCCACCATTGCGGTCCAGCGTGTGGAAACACTTTGGCTTTTGCAAAGACAGAGATGTTCTAAATAAGTCACTCGCTGTTTGTATGATATGTAAAGGTCAAGTAAGGTTACCACGGCAACACCAGCAATCTATCCAACCACCTACTAAGGCACCATGGGATTTCACACAACGCCGACCGTCCAGGCACCTCTTGCAGCGTTCATCAAGGTAACATCAGCTCTGCAGAAGCCTCAGGCCTCTCCAGTATGTTTAGTCAGAGACTAGGAGAAAATTCGGTTCAGGCCAAAAACATCACAACAACAACAGGACTCTAGGACTGTGCAGTGTCAAGGTATTTATTTCACAGTCACACTGGTTGAATTTTTGGCTAAAAAGTTACTGAATTGATTTCAAGTCACTGAATCGCTTCGGATCGTATCGTTCTAAATGAACCAATATCGTCCTTTAATCATATCGGCAACCCCGAATCATGATACGAATCGAATCGTTCTTATAAAGAATCGTCACACACCTAGTTCATACTGCTACAGTGAGCCGGTGTAAGACCTCGGTGTAACTTACTATTAACAGTGAAGCTGAGACTCAGCAGAAACAGATGAACAGGCACTCCTCTGTGGGATGTAATGAGCTGAGAAATGACGGTGCTTCATTTTCAGGCATCTCAAGAATTTCGCACAAAAGATGCACCTAACAGGCGACTTGGCTGAAAGTTGTTGATGTCCAGCCACCGGCAACACCTAAAGGCCACAAAGAAGTCGATACCAGACAATGGCCAGTAGGTTCTAGTAATGTGGGTGATGGAAACACTTTTATTCAACAAATAAATCAGATTCATTTTCAGATTGAGTAACTGAACCTAAAGGTACGCCTGCTGTAAGCTCTGTATGCTGCTTCTCCTGTTGGATTTATTGTCATTGCAAATCATGCTTGAGAAGTGCTCTTGTCTCCACCCGTGCGGTACTCCAAGTTGGATTAAACAAACACTACGGATCAAATCAACACTTTTTGTGGCAGAGCTGTTTGGACTGAGAAAGCAAGCTTCTTTGTAATTATTAGCTCGGGCAACCACACAGAGACCTACAGGGGAGTTCAGACTTGAGCTGTTAGCAGTCATACACACACTCACACACGCGCACACATACACACACTCAAAAAACAACCACACATGCATCATGGGCACAAACACTCCAATCATTTGTATCTTGAAGTCAGGATCAAATGATGCCTGGTAAACTGTGTAACGATCACAGGGATGATCAACAGCTCCTCCGTCTCTCTCTCTCTCTCTCTGCGTCTCTCTCGCGGTTGAAGGCCCACACCGTTCACAAACAACCTCACGCTAATTTGGGATGAAAAAGAAAATACTGACTTGCAATATTTTGCTGGTATACCACAGATTTTCAAGAGACCACACATACAGCAGTGAAGTACCACCCACTCTCATTTGATGAAATTAGGTTAGGAAGGAGCCTGTTCTGTGCTTTCCTCCTTTGTGAGAGAAGAGCTCATGGTGTGGAAATTAAGAGCCTGTATGTGCCTGTGTGAGCCAATGTGCGCGTCTGTGTTTGTGTGAGTGTGTGAGAGGCTGACTAATCCCTCCACAGAGCTGAAACGAGTTAAAAACACATCAAAGGGAAGCTTAACCTCTGTGAAACCTCACCGGGTTTTCAAGAACAACAAATGATCATTCTCCTCATTGTTTCCAGGGGGACTCTTTTCACCGCTGCGCCGCTGACTTTTCCCTCAGTCCTGGGAGTTTTCAAAAAGCCTGTGGTTTCATTTTTAATGACTGCGCCGTTTGTGCAAGAGAGAGAGTGTGTGTGTGTTTGCCAAAGAATATAAATGCCTGTAGATGTGTGAGTGGGAGCATGCATGTGTGTTTGCAGATAAAAGAAGGGTATTTTTGAGTGTGACACGGCAAATGAGGAAAACCAAGCTAACAAGGACATGCAGCTCGACTCTGAATCATTAAAATGTACGACATCCTGACCGGCTATACAACAGCTATGTATGTACAGGAGCAATGGAGGATGAAAAGAAGGGGTTTGGAAGACAGGTGGGGGGAGACAGTGTGCGAGGATGACAAGATGAGGGAGCCAATTGTGGTCTGAGACCTGCTTTCGGAAGAATTCTCATTATCACAGTATAATAATGCTCCTTTTCTTTAAGTTCACATATTTGCATGATTCATTTCTTAGTTTTTGCGTGTGTGTGTGCTCTTGTTAACCACAATAAGAGCTGTTAGTCACCTGTAGAGACGCATGAAAAGACAGCAGGTCAAGAAGGTGTGAGCGCGCCGTCGTCTCTGTTAAAAACACATTTAAATGACTTAAGAGATGCTTTTACTTCTTAGTAGTGTTTGCCTCTGCAGTCATTTAAAACTCTTTGAATGTATTGCCAGCGTGTGGCGTGTCTACCTGATAGCATAATAAAATTGTTGGCACATGACAGATTAAATCAAAGTGTGGAGAAACGTACAGCCGCTTAGAAATCTATCTGCTTTTATTTTAAGTCTTTCCAACAGAAGCTCGAACACGACAGTGAGTAAAATCAATAAATATATATTTTTACAGCATCTACAATAACAATAACAACATGTAGACAGTCATCCACAGTTATCCACAGAGAAGCACGCAGATATTAATGTGCTCACGCATAAAGACACACATGGCGCCCAGCTGCAGCGTAATCAGAGACGTGTAACTCCATTTACATCCAATCTGAGGTATGTCTGCGGATACTGATGATGTGTTGTCCGTCATTTATCCAAAGCATGACTCTTTCTGGAGTAAGACAAATAACGCTGCAGACTGATTACAGATCACCAGCTGTGTTGCTGGTTTAAAAAGAAGTGCAGAGAATAAACTCCTTTAGTGCTGAGTGCTTCGGTTTCATCGTAAAATAACAGCAGCTTGAAAAGTTAGAGCTGGTGTTGTATGCTACCTCTGCTCTGAGTGCTGCAACATGATGAAATCAGTAGTTTTTTTATGTTTCAAGGTATAAGGGAAATGTTAATTTGTTCTCGGGATAAACGCCCTCATGGTATAGGAGTAGTGATCATTTTGATGATTTCATAAAATTCCATCATTCGCCGCTTCTCAAGCCCCCTTTAGGCAAAAAGCACCCTGGGACTTGACTTTGACCTGCAGGACATTAACCTCATACCGTGCGAGCTCCCTGGTGAGCAGCTGCAGGTCAAAAAGTCATGACAGGTCAAAGTCTTCAGGGGGCTTCATTTGATCAGGTCCCTGCTCGTGCTCCCAGACCGAGCATCTTCCAGAGAGCCAGTCCGCCTTTCTCCGGAACACTCCACCCAAAGCCTGTGACTCACCTGGTCCCACAGGCCCCGGCTCCACTCGGCACAGAATGGGTTCGAATGTCCCTTGTCGCCGTGTCCAAGCTTGGGGAAGGTGGGCGGCGGTAGGATGAGGGTAAGGAGGTGGAGGGAGGAAGTGGGCGGGCACTGAGGGAGAGAGGGAGGTGGATGGAGGAGCGGTGCTCATCTGCTCGTCCACGTATGGACCTCTCCTCCTCCAGCTGCCTACGCAAGCGCTTGTTCTCTCTGCTGAGGGCGTTCAGCTGGGGGAAGAAAGACAGCGGAGACATATGCATAAAGACAAAGACTGTAACATGTAGAGAGACCTTCAGGTGTGATGGTCACACAGAAGAGAGAGGAACCAGATTTAAGTTCAGAGTTTTTAAAGATCTAATTTATTCAGTTTGATCAGCAGAATAAAGAAAAAGGATAAAGTGAAGTTTGCAGTAAATATCAACCATCACAAGTCAACAGCTATCAAGCCCATGATGTAGCTGACATCCCATTACCGGCTTAATTCATCTTTCACAGTTACTTTCATGCCTGTTGGAAAAAAAAGGAATGCAAATGGAAAAATTGCGAGCGGGATTCAGGAGAGTATTGTGTTCACAGTTTGAAATGGTTGCAAGTGGGAGTCATGCGACGGTGTAAATTTCGACATGAAAACAGCCAATTTGAGCGATCATTAGAGGTCGATTTGACACAAAATCACCCGTGACTCAAAACAAATCGCACATCGTCAGAACATGATTGGGCCCCCTGAAACACAATTACAGAGCAGCTAAATTGAGGGTGTTTTATTTTTATGACAAGGACATTTGGGTAAAAGCAAGGGAGGAGTGTGAGTTAAAAAGCAGCTTTAAATGCGAAAAAATATTAGCATTTACATTTGTTGTACAGCGTGGTAATTATATGCAAAATGTGCCAGACTGCAAAGTGTAATAAGGCAGATAAAAGAGAGGACAGGGTTTGAAATCATGTATTTTTAGCTGTGAGAAGACGAGTAAAACAAGAAATTAAAGGATGGAGAGACAAGGAGACACATCGGGTAATGACAGTTGCACTCATCCACATCTGTTTTTCATCGCGCGTGTGTGTGTCTGTGTGTCTGTGTGAAAGCTGTGGTTAAAGAATGATGTCACATTGACATGTCTGGCCATGTGTGTGTGTATGTGCGCACAAGTGTCTCAGTGTGTGTTAGTGTGAGAGAGGAACACGAGCGGAGATGAGACAGACATGTTTCCGGACTTTTCTGCTAATGTTACCCTTCCAGACATCACACACACGCACGCACACACACACGCACGCACACACACACAGAAACCTGCTTTTTAAATCTGAGCAAATGTATTAAATAGTCAGATCTGAGGCTTAACCCTGGAAGAGCCAATGACATGTTGATGTGTCACAACTCTCCTAAGACGCTTACAGAGAATTTGCCAGATTCGACGGGCAAAATTCCAACAACGTGTTCATTTTATGTGACGCCATAAGCAATAGAGCGCCTTGATGAAAAACACTGAGGTTGACATTTATAATTAACCGTATATTCAAAGAGACCTGTTTAATTTTCCTCCTCTTTGGATGCTCAGGATGCTTCTCTAATTGCAAGAGAGAGGGGGGTGAAATTAGAAATCACAGCTTGTCTCCTCAGCCCTCACATACTGCGGGTGAACTGGTGTGCATATGTTTGGATGAAAAGGATGTGCATGAATGGGGGGGGAGAACAGAAAGGGAAAAAAGACAGAGTGAAAGACGCGGAGGGGGTACTGCTGCACGCGGGTGTTCAGTTGAAAAGCTGGGTTTCAAGTACTTATAAAAATTAATGAAAATAAAGAGCGAGGGAAGCTTCATCGTGACAGCGAACGTTAAGGAAATGTGTTCTCGTCAGCTGAAAAAGTTCCTCAATTTTGAGCTCTGTTGTCAGAGGATAATTTGTCGACTGAAAAGTTTGTGAATTTTGGAACCACCATCGCTTAGAGGAGGGGACACTGGTGAGCTCTATCTCTGCATGAAAGCATGAAACAACCTGGCCACTGTCTGACACTGAAGCACAACAACACCTCTTCTCATGCTAATCAGCTCTTCAGAGGATCTTGTTTTTTTTTTCGCCCCACGTTATAATCACCCCAGTTGATGGAAAAATCACTTAATTCGCTTCTGATTTTGTGTGACATTTCAAAAAGTTTGCGTGAAATCTGCCTGACAGTGGGATGGAAATCACGAGTGTGTGTGTGTTGTTATAGCGGGTGTTAATATGCGCCTGTGGGTGAGCGAGGAAGACGCGATCCAGTTTGTGTCTGTGAGTGAATGAGATCTGAAGCAGAGACACAGAGCCGATTTATAACCAGACGCCTTTCACATAGATAAACTGAGACGTCCCATTCAGCTTCTTTACTGATATCTGTGTGTGTGTAAGTGTGTATGTAAGTGTTCCAGTGTGTGTGTTCGGTGGACAGTGAAGGAAATAGCTTTGTGTAAATGACCAGTCTATATCCCATCCTCTCCACCTGTGCTCGTATGTTTGTGTGTGCAGACTGTCCAGGCTGGATCGATATGTGTAATGATTCACACTAGAGATTAAGAGGTGCTATTACACACCTGACCTGCTAAACAACACCTCTCTCTTACTCTCCGTCTCTCTCCTTCCTCTGCCTCATACATGCAGCTAGTGCCATCTGCTTTTTCACAGAACACAACACTACATAAAAACTTCAACAAGTTCCAGCTTTCGTCGTAGCCCGTCAATCAGCGGGCCATTCCACAGACGAACAAAAGTCGGGTGAGCCGTTCCCCAGGCCCTGGAGTTTTTGGAGAACTGAGGGGGCTGAGGAGTACTTTTGATTTGTCTCTCCTTTGGTGATTTGTTGACTCTTGTGAAGTTCAACACAAGTAAAAAATGTCAGCTTTTCCTCAGAATATTCCTCTGTGTTTTTTCCCCCCACATTGTTTTATCACAGCGGGCCATTTCCCTACGCTGTCACGGAGAGATCAGCGCGCCTGTATTGATATACATCCCTCTCTCAGTCTCATGAAAGGGAAATCATTTACCGGTGGAAAGAAACGTCACTGCTTTTTCCCGATACGATTTGTCCCCCCTTCCCCACGCTGCGTGCACACCCCCACCCTCTCTGCCGACTTTCACTTTTATCGTAGGAAGAGGAAATGGATGTCTGCGTGCGCCTGTGTGTAAGTGCGTGTGTGTGTTTGAAGTTGGACGCATGAAAGCTTCCTCTTCTGTGTGAGCTCAACAGCAGGTGGGCCGGTGTGTGGGTGTGTGTTTGTATCTGATGGGTAAAAGGACTGCAAGGACCTGGTGTGTGTGTGTAAGTGTGTGTGTGTGTGTGTGTGCTTACTTGTTGATTTAGCATTCCGACGGCCTCTAGGTTGCTCCACAGTCTGGTCTGGATGTCGTTGATTTTGTAGAGGTTTCGAGCCACACAGCCCTGCTTCTCCAGGCTGTAAAACAAACACAAACATGAGAAATGATCTGCTCATCAGAAAGTCTTTGCACCTGCAGTCGATTCAGAAGCAGAAAATAAAACTTTACTCTCCAGCTGGTGTCTGATACTCACTGTTCTGTTCAATAAAATACATTTGGAGCACATTTTAAAATCTGATATCTCCGTACAATCGTCTGCATCTCAAGACAAATCCTTTCAATCAACTGTCCTCAGAATCTGGGACATAAAAAAGTTGAAGTACATCATCTTCATTATAACCGTCTTCATTATAACTTATTACTAAACTCAAAGATGGGTGAGCAAATGGGTTCCAGGAATCATTAAATTATATATGAAAGCGCACATAAAACCGGGAGAAAAAGTACAAAAACAAAACGAACGCAACCGCAGCCAGGGAACATTAAGAGTACAAGAAGCCATTTAAGATTTTAACTGTTTATTAAAAACGTTTGGGGAAATGACAAACAAATGTTGGGGTCTGCTATCTCCAGACTCAGGGCTGACTAAGGAATGTCTATTAAATTAACGACGGTGGATAATGGTGCTCTGTGCGGGCTGAAGAGCTCGCTGCCCCCGCTTTACGCTCTTTCTTTCATGCCCCAGTGAACCTGTCCAGTTAGCATTCGGAGAAAAAAACCCTTCTAAATACTTTATTGAAGACTTCTTAGCCCATTAAAGTAGCACTGTACCTCCCCTATGTTAATTTTCTTGTAAAAGAGCAAGCTGGGATTTGCTATCAGAGCGGCGGATGGAAAGACGGTCCCGTTTTGCTTCAGTTGAGAAGACGCGCATGCTCATCCAAATGCTAATAAATGGCATCATTGTTCCTGTGGAAGGGGCTGAGATGACACACATACACACACACACACACACACACACACACACACACACACACACGCTTTCATAGAAACTTTTGGCCCTATTAGCCGTAACTTAAAACATTTAAGATCTGAGGAGACACTTGAGGGAGAGGCTAATATGTGATGTGACATATTAGCCTGAAAAGTTTATGAGCTTCATTAGTGGGACAGTAGCTTCCACGTATTCGTAACCATCCATGGTAGACTTCAATCCAGACACGATAACAACAACGCAACTATAGTGGCAGTAACACCAACGAAGAAGAACGACTGCTTAAAAAGTTAATGATGAAACCTTGAGCTACGACGCACAGCTAGGGCTCTGAATGAAACATTGTTCTATGCAATGAAAGAATAAACATGAAACCAGTCACAGCTCAGCTCTGATAATAAAGAATCCTTTATGTGCAGCCGTATCTGTCACCACCATCACTGTTTTAATCATAAATCAATGATGGAGACTAAATAAAAACATAAAACAAATAAATAGATACTTATTTACACGTATGTACGGATGAACTGTGAGGAAATCTTATTAAAGAAATCCATATGTACTCCCTCTGACAGAACATAATCTGCCTCGCTGCCTTTCAACCAACAAAATAATTAAGCTTGTCCGATGTAAGCATTTTTTTTCCAGAAACCTCATTTCCTGAAAATGACATTCATAAAGTGAACGTAATTGCAGCTGACCCTTCTGAATCTTTTAATTTCACACCATAATGATGATACAAAGAACATTAATAAGAAGAAATGCCGAAACTTCCTTTGATCTTTAAAATTATAAATGCTTCTGAAAAGATAAATTCCATGCATTTCTGCTGCGGCGACTGAAAAACATTAACTTTATGCACCAGCCAACTCCATAAAATCCACAGCGTCACATCTCCCCAGATTCCCCCCATGATTTAAACTCTTTGCTGGATGTTAATGTGCTCCTCAGCAGATCATGAAACATCATCGCAGCTGAGACAACTGTGTGAGATTTATGCACCCGATGAGAGGAGGCAGCGATGCGCCGAGCACTTGGCACGGCGCCCGTGTAAACATGTGTTCCTGTGTTTACACGCAAACACGGATGTGTGTAATTAGCAGCCTAACCCAATCAGTGTGTGTCTAATTACAGTCATTAGTGTCAAAGCCAAGCTGCCATGCTCTCTAAACCAGGCAATAAACTACATGGATTCTCTCTCTCTCGCTCCAATCTCACTCTCATCTTTCTTATTTACTGCTCTCATCTCAGATTTTATGCAAGGCTCGTCTGTCTGCTCACACAGACGCCTTCTTATCGCCTCTCTCTGTTTCTCTGTCATTCCGGCTCCCAGTGTTTGTACAAATCCTCCGCTGTGATCACTGGCTGCTCTTAATTGGAAGCACATTGTTAGTGGTGCGACTGATGAAGCCTGATGCTTTATGAGCGCTTCCCCCACATGGGCTGTGCCAGACAGTCACAGCAAACAACATCAATCTCTGCTTCTGCTCCTCGATGCATTTCAATGTGCACTGAAACTTTAGAGTGTTCAGATATCATTTAAGATAGTGTGAATGAAGAAAGTTTTAAAAACAGACTCATAAAAATTAAGACTTTAATAAGTTTTTTTTCATCAATGTGAGCTGCTTCATATACATGCATGTGAATAATATACCAGTTTGAAGTGCACTTACTGAAGTGCAGTACTTTAAACTGAAGATGGCGCTCCAAGAAGCAAGAAACCACTGTAATGTGCAAAGCAAGCTGGATCGAGGCGGGTCAGGCTTGTGACATCACTTTTTATATTTTACTGTTTGTTTTTTAAATTAATTTAAGTGACGTTAAAATACCTTTTGAAGCGCTGGTTTGATTGAAAAGTTTCTTCAGTTCAAGACGACAAGTAACCGGCAGAGGGAGCTGGTCAGAGTCTAGAGATTTAGTCATGGGCAGTGGGTCTGTCTGTACCTCACTACTATCAATGCTACCAAGCTCTGAGGTTAACTAACACATGGATAACTGGCAGGGTGGCAATGCCATGCATGGTTCTAGAAAGAGCTTCACATCTGCATAGAAACTGCACATTGCTGAAGACAACAGAAGTCTTCATGCAGGAACAAAGTTCAGACCTTTTTCATTCTTGGAGCACTACAAAATATACCAGTGCTACTTCTATTCTTGGTTTTACTGTAATAAATTTAAGAACGGGAACACACAAGACATATTTTCTTGTCGTTGAAACTTGAATTTTGGTGCAAACCATAGACTGAATAATAAACGGTCAGAGTCTCTGTGACGTCACCATTGGGTTCTGAAGCAGAGTTTTGAAGCCTACGGTCCACGTTTACCATATTTGAAATGCAGCTACAGTCAATCAAGTCAACCATGCCCTTATTTAGGCAAAACTGTTTTCTGAACCAGGGTGTAAACGTGTTTATTTCTGCTGTAAAGATCAGCCTCTTTGAATGGGTGTGTATGTGGTTTCTGGTGTTTCTGCAGCCAGCCTCAAGTGGACGCTTGATGAACTGCAGTTTATAACACTTCCTCATTAGCTTCATATTTTAAAACCAGAGGTTGCCTCTTGATGCAAGCCTAATATCACATGGTCTTACAACACGCACATTACTCCATCACTCATGCAGGAGCCTTTTTTTCAATTTTTAAGAGGTGTCATGTGGGCTGTAGTTTTTGCCTCACCGTATACTCTTCTGGAGGATTGGAAAGCTGGAACAAACCGCCTGTATCATGCAGCAGGAATATTTTTTAAAATGCATCACAGTACACATGCAGGAGCATCTTAGAGACAGTTATACCAGGAACAATGTGGAAAATGATGATGACCTGAGGGTTTTGATGGGTTTGGATTGATATAAATAAGGATTGCTTCTTCAAAGACATTTTTTTATCTGACTATTATGACTAGTATATCAATAGTTCTAATTTTCTACTGTTTATATGCTGATTTTAAAGACACAAAATATGAACTTCTACCTGGAAAGGAAACACTGAGAAGAAATACTTAAGCTGCTACAAATGTTACAAAACATTGGGATGATTTAAAGCACCATAACACCAATGAAATAGATCTGTTAAGCTGAGATATGGACACATGGCTATGGTCATAGTTGGACCTCTTAATCATTATGCAGCCCCTTTCTTTTTAAAGCTCTTATAAGAATGTGTGCTCCAGATCTCAGAGCATGCAGCTCTCTTATTCCTTCCTCAGTTTTCTGAGCTGTTTATTTGCTGCTTTGTGCCAACAGTTGAGTGATGCCCACTGTTTTTCATGCTGAAGCCAGATAATGACGGTTCTGCTGCAGCAGCGCCAGAACAAGTGTGTTTTGGCCAAAGCTTTGGCACTGACGGATATCAGTAAGGTGTCAAGGACATTCCCCTTGAGGAATTATTTTCTTATTAGTATTATTTTGAAAAAGAGGGGTTGCATGAGGTACTGGTCATCAATAAGTCAATTAACCAAAAGGGATACCGGTGAACTCCGGCCCTTTAAAAAACCAGGCAAAGAACAGGGACGGGATATTCAAAGCATTTTCATCACCATTCAAGTTTGCATACATCTTCTTCTGCCTGTAGTGCTCTGATCATTTGTTCAGGTCTTTGATGTATTAATCAACTTGACTTCAGCCCAGTACGCTTCCATATTGTGCATTCTGATATCAGTGCATCTACGTTTCAGGTCATTTTAAGCTACAGATGCTGAATATCATCTGGTTATTGTTATTTCAGCTTAGACTTCCCCTTCAGCAACTAACACCGACAGTATTTTGATGAAGTAACCATATCACATAGATCATAGTTTATGTCACTATGCAATGAAAACAAAAGGAAGACTTGCTCTGAAGATGCACCTCCATACGGCCCTTCTTGTTTTTGGATTTAACTTCTGAAAATTGAAGAAAGCGGGTAAAACAGCAGCGTTAAACGAAGCAAGGAACTCTGGATGGTGAGTGATGCAGACTGTATGTGAGCCGCTGGTATCATCTGATTCAGAAAGGTCCTGAAGTACTGTTATAACAGCGTCCCACTCCTGAAAGCAGGAGCTCTCTGAGTTCATGGGCTCACAGTTTACAGACCAGCACCACCAGGTAACTTAGGATCTCTCCTGCTCTCTGTTGAGTCTTGTTTGAGGGCGGTTGTAGTTTTGAAGTGTGCAGACTCAAACAGCTGATCAGTAGCTGCAGGCAGAGGAACAAATGGGCCTTCTGGCTGCAAATTAAAGCGCTGAGTGTGCTAAATATAGCACACACTTGCAAAATGATTGGGTCCACATTCCTTACAAAGAGCTAAATTATGTCTTAAAAAATGACCCTGTCTGTAGGGTTCATAGTCTAGCTTCAGTCGCCTGGTTTATCTACAAGGGGCCGAGCTGACTGAGCCCTTCTATGGGTGATATACTGACTATTATCAAGTACCTCATACCCCTATGCAAAAACACGAACTGTCCCTTTAACTTCTGACTCACATCTGATTCACTGCAAGTCATCAGAGCTAAATAACCCATAAATTGTGCAAACTTTAACATTGAATTTGTTGGAACACATTTGTTTTGTTCTGAAGAACTTTGTAGCAAACAATATTAGACCGTGAATCTAAATTTCTCTCCTCCTTCTATCTCCCCCCACCTTTCTGTGGAGCAAAATGTCATCCCCCCATGTGAAGCCGTGGCACTCATGCTGCTCTGGAACAGTAGGCCGTGTAATCATAATAAACTTCTTTAATAAAGGCATATCTAATGACAAAACCTTCACACCGTGTTGATCGCTGTCAGTGATAGCAGCAGAAGAACGACACAGAAAAGATATCCCCTTTGCCACCAGTAATGAGATTTATCCACTGAATGTATACGGCTGCCATGCAAATATCATGACATATCTGTTGCCTTATAGATGTATGATTTTCATACATATGGCATTTTGGGTAGGAGGGTAGGAGAGCAGGGGAGGGGAGGGGGGGTGGCAATAATGAAATGAAATAAATTAGGAATGCTCATAATAAAGGAAAAGGAGAGAATGGAGAAGGAGACACTATGGAAGAGGCTTTCATTCACTGTTTTTATCTCACTCCATGTTATTATATTCGCTCAATCAAAACCCTTCTTATGCATACATCTATATGAACTGCCTCTCTCTCTCTCCCTCTCCCTCTCTCCCCCTCTCTCTCTCGCTCATTCGCAATTATGAGCGAAAGACAAAGAAAAGCGATTCATCTTTCTGTCGCGGCCCCTTAATGATATCATTAAAATGACTGACAGCTTTGAATAGCATTGGAAACCTACCCCAGTCAAAACAAATCTGATCCGTTTTGGAAACAGAGCCTGCCGCTTCGTTAGGGGAGGGGCTGCAACATGAGTGTGTGCATGTGTGTGAGGTGGGAAAGAGGGGAGGGGGGTTGTTAATGAGGGAGACCTCAGGGGGTCACACAGGGGGTGAGGGGAGCACAGCGCCACAGGCAGGTGCCCCCCACAAATACCCTGCACCGCACATACACACTTTCCTTTCTCACATCCATCCGTCAGCCAATCCCATCTGTGCCACATTCACTTTAATGGCCTTAATGAACATAATAAATATATCTCCTCTCTATTGATGAATGCTGTTTGACAGCCATGGGGGTGGCAAGCAGGAGAGGATGGGCTGTTGATTGGAGTGTAATCATTGTTAAAGGCCCAGCATGAATAACGTATTCTGATTAAAGAAGAGACATCACACACACACACATGCACACACACACACACACACAGGAACACAGGAACACACAGGTGGCTTAGCCCACAGGGTGTTTCATTCACAAGTTGGCACTCCAGCTGTTATTATCATCATCAGCTTTGTTCAGGCTAGATTGTGTGTGAAAGAGCCAAACAGGTTGGGCACTGTTTTGTCAGATGTGAATGCTAAACTCTGATCAGCTGCTGGAAGCACATAAATGTATGCACTTATATGTACGGTCACGCATGCACACACACACGCACACACACACACACACACAATCATGACTCACCTACTCTCATCCTGAAGGGCGCCTTGGTCTCGGATCTTGGCCTGCAACAATTACAAAACAAAAAAACAGAACCTGTTTGTGATCGCCTTCTTTTTACTCTTCCCGTCTTTGTTCGTCAGTTTTTCCACTCTGCACTTGTTCACCTTGAAGCGCTCCGCGTCTCTCTCCTTCTCGTTCGCCACTTCTTTCAGTCTCTTTACCTCCGCGTTCAGCGTGTCATTAGCCTCCTGAAGATGTCTGCCAAAGCGAGAGAGATGCAGAGACGTAGTTAAACAGAGGAATATACACGGAGAGGCAGACACACAGGGAAAGACAGACATCCATTATCATCAAGAGACGCTTGTTAACATGGCAGGCAAACTATCCCGCTGCAGAACGGCAATGCTGTCTGTGCCTCTCTGCTTCTAAAGGGCCTTGAACTAGGCAGAATCTCCGAACACACAAACACACATCCTCATCCATATAATGAAATGCTATGCCTCCATAGCCATTAGTTAGTCACCTCTGTGGCTATTTATTTACATATCTCACCAGACAATCGATGCTCCCTGTCAAAAACTCCTGACAGAAGTTCTCACTGATTTAACTTTATGAGACATCAAGAGGCTAAAATGAATTTAAAGGGAGAGGAAGCTTCTCTGTTTATTTAAAGTAGAAGAAGGGAAACTTCTTTGAAATACAACTTTATGCAGCTCTTGTGTTCCAGGTGCAGAAAGACTTTAAGTATAGCTACAGGTTAGCATAACAAAAAAATAAGAACAAAACACACACACACACACACACACACACACACACACACACACACACACACACACACACACACACACACACACACACACACACACACACAAACACTGAGGGTGAGTTTAAAGAGGGAGAGAGAGAAAAGGAGACAGACAGACAGTTGTGCGGCTGCTGCTGCCGCTGCTGCTGGGCGGGGCTGAGGGAAGTACGGCACCACAGGGGGGGTTAGCATGACAGAAGACGGCTAGACTGCTTTGATCTCTGGAAAGAGGAATATGTCACGCCCCATGTCTGTGTTCACCTACGTGTGTGTGAGTGTGTGTAAGAGTCACGATGATGAAGACATGCAGATTGACTGTCAGGTGTGAGTGAATCAGAGAGTCAGTCTGAATCACTCTTACTTGGTAAAGACCATAGACTGTATAAAATATGGACGTAGTATCTGTGACGTCACCCATCTGTTCCTAAGAGCTGTTTTGAAGCAAATTGACGGCAGCAGCCATATTGGAAATGCTGAACTCAACTAGGCAGAGTGTGACGTAGTGTGAGCCTCTTAGACAATGGCTGTGTGTTCCTGACCGGGAGTCACGTCAGTCATGTCCTTATTTGGGCAAAACTCATAATCTTAATATCTTCTTAACCGTCATGTTAGAAAAAAATTCACCCCCCGTACAGTGTGTGCCATTAGAGAGATTAGCTTTGTAGGGCGAATCTGTTTTTTGAACCAGGCTGTAAACATGTTTATTAATGCTGCAAAGATCGTCTTTTTCCCATTCATGTCTACGTGGTTTCCGGTGTTTCTGCAGCCAGCCTCAAGCGGATTTTCGATGTATTGCAGTTTATACCACTTCCGCATTGGCTTCATCGTTTGAGACCGGAGTTTGCCGCTTGGTAAAGACACACACTGAAACACACACTCGCATACTCTGATCACACTCCTCCGGTAGAGAAGGTAACCAAATCAGCAGGTGATGTGAGCGGAGGTATTCTGCCCACCTTTAATAGTCGCCTTTAGTGAAATATTTAACCTCTCAGGCTTCAGACACACTCACTCAATAACAAGAACCTTAAACCTGAATGTTCTACCCACTCTTTCTCCTCTGTGATGATTAGCAGCACCTTGTTTTGGGCCTTCATCTGGGCAGTGAGGCTCTTGTTGGAGGACCTGAGAGGAGAAGACAGACATCTGAAAACTAAAGGAAAGCTGTTACACTTCAAAGGTAAGAGTTTTATGAAGGAGGATGGATTAACCAGCAGCAACCTCTGGTACTGAAAATGAAGTGATTGTGGAAGTGCAAAAAAACTGCAGTTCTTGAGGATAGCTGCAAAAGACAAGGTCTTGTGTTGAACCGTCCAATTTCACAGCACAATTAAACATATTTAAAACACAGTTCTACAAAAAGTGTTGGTTATGAAGCTATTTTATTTTTTGTTACACTGTACAAAGAGTGAACTTTCTTAAAATGCAGCTGCTAAGATCATATCAAGACCTCTTTGCCTGTTTTAAAGACGATCAAAAGTCAGTTGAGTCAGCATTTCCAATATGTGGCCTGCCATCTTTGGGCACCATAACATCTCTCCAGAGAGCGATGGGTGAGGTCACATAGACTACGCCCATATTTTATACTGTCTATGAGATAGTCTCGTAAACATTGTTTCAACCAATGATCATTGAGTGAATCTTGCACGTATCATTGACATCAGTCATAGTTTGAGAGGAGGCGTTATGAAGTCGGTATCATATTGGAAACGCCAACTAGACCTAGCTTTTGATTGGTTACAAACTAGCAGAGAGGCGGAGTTCAGCCTTGTGGCAAACAAGAGTGTCTGATCACTATGTAGATCTATGCACAACTCTGAGCCTTGGTATAATCAAAGTGGAGGATTCTTAATGAAATGAACCCACCATATATTATATATCAATCAATCTTTATTTATATAGCAACAAATCCCAACAAACGTTCGGCAGACTCTTTCCTAACAGAGCAGGTCTAGACCGTACTCTATGTTCTATTATTAACAAAGACCCAACATCAAGACAGGATCAGATCCAGTTCCATCTTACAGACAGGACTCAGTCTGATCTCATCTTAATCCACCATGAACAGAGCACTTTGCAGCATTTAGCAAGTTACAGTGGCAAGGACAAACTTCCTTTAACAGGCAGAAACCTCCAGCAGGACCAGACTCATGTTAGACACACATCTGCTGAGACTGTGTTGGAGAGAGGGATAGAGGGAGATGAAGAGAGAGAGAGAGAGAGAGAGATGATAGTGGTGAGACAGACAGTAGTAGTTGTAGCAGCTGGAGTCTGGCACGTCTACAGCAGAGATCCAGAGGAACCTACGAGACAAGGGAGCTCAGGGACTCCAGAAAGGTCTATAGTGCAATAATTGATAAAGAAATCGGCTTTTGAGACTAGAACTGTATTCTATAAGCAGCTGTGAACAGGTTTAAAGCTGCTATCAAGATAAGGGGAACTGAAGGTTTTTGCACTTCCTCACTGGCTTCATTTTAAACATCCAATCATCAATCTAATGATCGTTGTGATTCTGAAGCATTCAGTGTTATTTAGTGAATGTGCTGACTTATCGTCTTTTTTCTTCTTCTGAGGACACAAACCCAACACTATTATTTGCATTAATGAAACAAGACACTTCTTAATAAATAATGTTGTAGTGTTCCTTTGACATTCTCTGAAGAAATACACATCAAAAAATGTTTAAAGGAAACATTGAAAAGTAGTTTTCAGTACAGATAAAAGCATCACAATCTTACTTTTGATCAGTTATCCATCGGTTCACATTCGTCATGACCAGCTGGCTCTCGTGGCGAAGGTTTGTGTTGTCAGACTTTGTCCCCTCCAGCTCTGATCGGAGTGTTTCCACCTTAAAATCACAGAGAGAATTGTCCACGTGATATGCAACAAGGTAAAATGCTGGGCTAAGTTTGTTTTCACATTTTCCTCAAATACCTACATGCTGAAAAATAACTGGTGGCCCAATTTGCTCTCCATTATTGAGAACTGTTCTGAGGAAATTATGTTAATTAAGCAATTAACATCCATCACAAGTGTATGTGTGGTGCAGGGAGCCAACGGTGTGACACAAAGAAAGGTAAAATAGAGCTACATGAGACTCTGATAGATTTAAAGAAAGGACAAGGTGAAAATAAATGTCACAAAACAGCATACAATATTAACACATGAGGAAATTAGGTAAATGGAGAATAATGGGGGATGAAAGAGATGGCATTTGCAGACACAGGTATAAATAGCAGGGCGAGGTATTAAGCAGTTGCAAAGGATGAAAGACGGAGGATTGGGGAGAGCAGCAGAAGAGGAGATTGGAGAGAGGAGCAGACAGGTGAGGGGTGAAAACAGGAATGGGATGGCTCTGGCCAAACTGCTGACTTTTTCATTCTGCTTATCAGCACAGACCTTTCCAGGCCTAAACTCTGGAGACCCTGACACATTACCTTTATCGACATGGAAACACCTTGATATAACATCCAATCTTTCCGTAAAAACTTGGGCAAACATGGGAAAAGAAGTTTTAAATATGTGGCCCATGATTTAGGTGACCAAAAATGTCACATGATTAACCTAAAATGTCAAAATAGCATCTGCTGTGGGAGCTGAATCTGTGTGGTTGTGTGTTGTGAATGTCATTTCACAAATAATATTGATAAATATTTCATATTTACTTGTAATTATCAGTGGTTGAACAGTGTGTCCAAATACTGCAGGCCACACCTGAATGAGATGTAGGACTACTGCTTATTAACCTTTAAATTAAAATTAAAATATAACCCTGTTCATTGCCAGAGGTCAAATACTTCAAGGTTATTTTGAAATGTCTTTGAGGTAAGCTGGTTTTTGATGACTGCATCATAACACCAGATCTACAGTTCAAATGGTCACATATCTATGACAAAAATATAGGTATCAGTTGAGATGGAGATACCTTAGCTTTTGCTTCTGTGTTCTTTCTGAATGAGGCGTCATAGCCGGGCTGGTGAAGGCAGATTATGTTAAAATGTTCTGCAGCACAAAACAGATGGAGCAACATCTATTTCTATTTCTGACGAATGTGAACCGATGGATAACTGATCAAAAGTAAGATTGTGATGCTTTTATCTGTACTGAAAACTACTTTTCAATGTTTCCTTTAAACATTTTTCGATGTGTATTTCTTCAGAGAATGTAAAAGGAACACTACAACATTATTTATTAAGAAGTGTCTTGTTTCATTAATGCAAATAATAGTGTTGGGTTTGTGTCCTCAGAAGAAGAAAAAAGACGATAAGTCAGCACATTCACTAAATAACACAGAATGCTTCAGAATCACAACGATCATTGGATTGATGATTGGATGTTTAAAATGAAGCCAGTGAGGAAGTGCAAAAATCTTAAGTTCCCCTTATCTTGATAGCAGCATTAAACATGTTTACATGTGTTTTTAAGAGCCGATTACTTTATCAATTATTGCACTATAGACCTTTCTTGTTTCCCTGAGCTCCCTTGTCTCGTAGGTTCCTCTGGATCTCTGCCGTAGACAGCCTGCTGCTGTGGACGTGCCAGACTCCAGCTGCTACAACTACTACTATCCGTCTCACCACTATCATCTCTCTCTCTCTTCATCTCCCTCTATCCCTCTCTCCAACACGGTCTCAGCAGATGTGCGTCTAACATGAGTCTGGTCCTGCTGGAGTTTTCTGCCTGTTAAAGGAAGTTTGTCCTTGCCACTGTAACTTGCTAAATGCTGCAAAGTGCTCTACTCATGGTGGGTTAAGATGAGATCAGACTGAGTCCTGTCTGTAAGATGGATCTGATCCTGTCTTGATGTTGGGTCTTTGTTAATAATAGAAAATAGAGTACGGTCTAGACCTGCTCTGTTTGGACAGAGTCTGAGGAGAACATTTGTTGGGATTTGGCACTTTACAGATAAAGATTGATTGATTGAGAAGTTGTTCCATTGCACTTTCACCTCCCTTAGTAGTAACCATTATGTCTGTTTTGTTTTTGTTCAATAGGTTTTTACAAAGAAAACATACAAAACAGTTGTTAAGTCTTATAGCTGCAGCAGCAACTCCAGTCATGGAAACTGCACCTTTAAATAAAGTGTGGTTAGTTTCTCCTCTATATGGACCCCCATCATGGTTGTTGACAAAACTGACGTCAGAAATCCAGCCCCTTCTTAATTCTGATTGCTTATGGGTGGAAAACTGACACTGACCTGAGCGACAGTGATCCAGAAGTTGAATCATTTAAAACTGAGAGTAAACAGTGACAAGAAACGCTGGCATCAAGGGTGTTTTTGTGCTGGAGATGCTGCAAGCTGAAAACACCAAACTACAGTAAATTGGTTTTGCTGCCAGTGTAAAGAAATGCTGTCAGTGGACACAGGCCCTTAAACTGGGAAATGTCTGGTCTCTTCTTCTGCTCTGTCATTGTCACCACTGCCCTGCTGTTACTTACAGCCACACCACATCCCCAGTATCCACCTGCAGGCTCTGATCAGGGCTTAATTGATCAAATCACTCTCATTTCTGTGAGACAAATTTGCAAAGAGTGACGAGACACTAAATATTAGTCTGATGCTGCTGTAAACATTTGAAACCTTAACGCACGAGTTGTCTGAATGGAATAAGTCCAAGCTGAAGGAAGTGAGGCAAAGGTCAAAGAAAGACGGTTTGACTTTGTCTGAGGTTGACAGAATCTGTGACATGATGCTCGGGAGACCTCCAGTATGTCACTACAATGCGAGATAATAGAGAGAAAGCTCAGTTCAGAGAGTAATTCCTCAACAAACAACAGTCTGGGCAGCCTTAGATGTAAAAGGAAGTTGTGAAGACGACGGTGACAGATTATCAATAATTCAGATGATGAAGAATTACACTCTTAATTATATTTTAAGGACGAGCTGCATTTCAGCAAATAAAGCCATTAAGGAACACTGAGGGAACAGCAGAATTCAATCAAGAAAATCATTGGATTTGAAAAGTAAACTGAGTCAGAGCATCAATTATAATTACATTTATCAAGAGGGGCATAAACACTCTGAATCTTATGTTGTTTGTGATTTGATTCCTGTTTTGTCTCGTGCATCCACACATTTGATGTTAAGGAAGTTTCTGTTGTGAATCAAAACACGTGTAAATAATCCACAATTAACGAAGCACGCAAAAATGTCAACTCCCACGATTTAAGAACTCATGCATGTGCACACTCCTGCGCATGTACGCGCACACACGCGTCAGCAGTCTCTGTGCACGCTGTAATGACAGTAATTACCTGTGGTCTCACATTAACATCTCCCTCCTGACTGTCTGACTGGCTCGCCTGGTGGAGGGATGTAAATCGCAGCGCAAGTCTGATGTTGTGATTATGACTAAATTACACACCATCACTCTGTTTCCACCAGTGTCAAGGGAGGCAGTGAAAGGGTGTGTGAGAAAGAGGAGGGGTGGTGTGAGAGAGGGAGAGGGAGAGAGACATTTACAGAAAGGGGACAAAAGAGGTGCGATTGCAAGCGGGGGGAGGAGTAAAGTAGCGTACCTGCTTAACATTTAGATTGGTTTTGTTGCACAAATATTTTAGCTGATGATGGGGGCTAAAAGGGGCAACAAAATGCATTTGGGACACTTATAACCAAGTTGGTGATACCAGCGCTCCTCTCAGGTTTAAGCTGGAGAGTATGAGTCGACTAACACGGTGCTGGAGAAGAATTCAGCATCTTTGCAGCTGCTGTTGTAGAATTTTTCAATTTGATAGAAGGCCAAGTTGTCCACAGCCCACACTTTCTGTTGAAGAAAGATGGACTTTGTGCACTCACCATCTTTTTCTGAACTTATTCATCTGAATGTAATTCACAACAAACCGCAAAGCATACCTGCAGACAGAAGAGAAAAAAAGATCAGAGGCACTTTTGGAGTCAATGGCTTTTCCATCTTGTCTATTCTCCGTGGAGAAGCTGTGGACGGGTATCACGTTGCACATTAGCTTCACAGCACCAGGACAAAAGTGCTGTTTTTTTTACTGAAACAGAGCAAACTGTCCAAGGCTTCAGGATAAACATAATTCAAAGTGAACTTTTCAGGAAAGAAAAAAAGTTGAAAATGAAGATGAGGGAAAAATCAGAAACAGATCGCCTGGTTGTTGCTTCCACCGCCATCAAACCGCTGGAGCCGAATACGAGCCATTACTCTGTTCCACTCAGCTCATCAGAGCACATCCTCTCATCAAATTAATGAACACATTTATTGTTAAACACGTTTTTATAAAACATTCATTCATTCTGTCTAATTAAAAGACCCAACAGGCCTGACATCACTTAAATATGCATACTTATCACTCACAGGGTCTGAATTAAAGATCTGCGGCTATGTGTGTGTGAGTGTGTGTGTGTGTGTGTACTGTATGCGTGCATGTGAGTGTATGATGGCAGCAGAGAATGAGGTTTTCCTAAGCAGGTCTTCTCACTCTAGGCTTAATGGCGATAATCATGGCGTGACCCAACATTAAGACAGTGTGTGCGTGTGTTTGTGTGTGTCCCACTCTCCCTAATGGTGACGATGATGACATGTTCTCCATTAGACTAGTCAGTGGGCCACGGCAGATCTAGCATATTAATGATGCTGATGATGGCTTCTTTAATTACCTTCATCTGCTGCTGCATGGCCCGACTCCTTTCCCCAAGTCCTTTCATCATACACTCTCCTACGCATGCTGCTGGGTTGTTTATCAGCGGCTGCCATTACTGAAGTCCCCTATCTTGCATCTAGCCTGCATGAGCACGACGACATTAACAGCCTTGGTAGGAGTTTCCTAACTACTTCTCAGTCAGATGAAGCTCCATCGTCAAGGAGGTCTCTTTTCAATTCATGGATTCTCCAAGGAGACATAGATTAGTCTATACCATGTTCAGTGTGTCACCTTGCTTACTGAACCTCTGATCACACTGCAGTTTCCCTCAGAATAAGTGATCCATCTATTATTTCTATTATCAGTTCAGTTTATATATAAATTGAGTTTTGTTTTCTAACTTATTCCAGAGTGCGTTCACAAACAACTTTCATTTGCTCTCTTTTTTTCAGCTTTCAGCTCTTTGTACCAAGCGGCAACCTCCGGCTACGAGAATTGAAGCCAATGCGGAAGTGTTAAAAGCTGCAGTTCCTCGAGTGTCCACTTGAGGCTGGCTCCGGAAGTACAGGAAACCACATACACACCAATTCAAAAAAGCCAATCTTTACAGCAGAAATAAACATGTTTACAGTCTGGTTCAAAAGACAAGTGTAGTCTGGATAGCTCATTTCTTGATCTGCACACACTGAACGGGGGCTGAATTTTTTCATAACTCAGCAGTTTAGAATATATTAAGATTACAAGTCTTCCATTATGAGAGGAACAGCTGACTTGATTTACCTCACACTAGCTGGACACATGTTAGGTTGAGTTCAGCATTTCCAATATGGCACCCATCAGCGATTGGCTGAAGAAGAACAGCGCTTCAGGAAGAGGTGGATGACGTCACGGATACTACGTCCATTTATTATACAGACTATGATCGTACACACACAGCAGCCTGTCCACCTCCAACTGTTCCTCTCTCCTGTATATGTCTGATCTTGATTCACATTAATGGCGATGCCAGAATAACACCACTCTCGTTTTAAATGTTTCAGTTGATTTAGCGTTATCACAACAGGTGAGGTGTTCACAGTGATTCTAAGCTAAGCTAGTGCAAAATAAGATCAGCAGCCTCCAGCTGCACTAAGCTTTGAAAACAGCAGCATGAGAAGGTTCATGTTGAGTGTAAGACGTGACACTTCAGTCAGTGCATTAACAGGAGGGATGTACTGAATGACCTCCCTCTCCAATCCCCTGCAGTGTGTCGGGCCCTGGGGCAGAGTAGGATGATAAATGCTAATCATCTATATCATTGATCATGGATTGTGATCTCATAAGGATTAAAATAATAATAAAAAATATGGTAAATCAGCATTTAATCTGAAAACATACTTGAGCAGTCCACCAGGTATCGTGTATTTGTTGGAAACACAGGACTGTTTTTAAATTAGATAATTATTTTGCCATTTTCAACAGCATTTATCTCTGAAAAGTTGGATGTTGGATAAGGATGTTTTTCTTAGATAACATTTGGGTTTTGTAAGGTTTAATTTTTACTGAAAAACAATCATTTGTAACCTGAGAGAGTAAAAAATGATCAATATCATCATGCAGAGAAGGTATTATGTATGTTCTGTAATAATTAAGTATCAATTCAAACTAGGGGTGTCGATATGGCAAAAAAACCCAAACACATTTCATTTAATTTGGTGACAGAATCACTTTTAAAACATTTTATTTAAACAATTTTTTCCAAGACTTTTTAGTAAGGCACTTACCAGTACAACTTATGAACTTATTTAAAAAATATGGTTCTAAAATATATAGTAATAAAAGAGTGATAGGCCCCTTCAGCCAAAGTACCTTTATGAACAGATTTAATCAGTGTCCTCTTCGGCCATCTCATGCAAAGTACAGAGGACATTAAACAAGAATGATGACATGGTTAAGACTACAAATACACTCAGACTCAGACTTTGTTGCTGAATTGAAAAATGAACGATGGTTTGAAAAGGTAAACAAAGACACAGCTCAGGTTAGGTGAACCCTTGCTATAGAAAAGCTCCCTTGTCTAATAGGCTACTCTGAGTTGCTGCCTTGGACCTCATGCTGCTGTGGACGTTCCAGACTCAAGCTGATATGGGCGTGCTGGACACCAGTGGCAACAGATAGTACTACAACTTCTACCATTCTTCTCACCACTATCATCTCTCTCTCTCTTCATCTCCCTCTATCCCTCTCTCCAACACGGTCTCAGCAGATGTGTGTCTAACATGAGTCTGGTCCTGCTGGAGGTTTCTGCCTGTTAAAGGAAGTTTGTCCTTGCCACTATAACTTGCTAAATGCTGCAAAGTGCTCTGCTCATGGTGGATTAAGATGAGATCAGACTGAGTCCTGTCTGTAAGATGGGACTGGATCTTATCCTGTCTTGATGTTGGGTCTTTATTAATAATAGAACATAGAGTACGGTCTAGACCTGCTCTGTTTGGAAAGAGTCTGAGAATAACATTTTTGGGGATTTGTCGCTATACAAATACGATTGATTGATTAAATTATATATTGCTAAAGAAAAGCTGGCCTGTATAGCTATAACATCAGTCTACAGTTTCTGAGGCAGCACTCCAATGTAAATAACCAATAATAAATGCATGAATTTCAATTTCAAGTCAGATTTAAAGCGGCATCATTCACATGGTGATCTGTAGTGTCTGTTATAGGGTTGGTCCAGGAGTTGAGGGTGTTGCAGGTTCAAGTGTTGTGTAAACATTGCAGGACAACTATTGAAACGACTCTTCTTTCATTCTATTATAACTTATTACTTTCTGAAGCACGTAAAAATTAACATTGATCCTATAATTGGTGTCATTTCAGGTCAGACTTGTTTACCCTAAAATGAAAGACTTTCATTCAGACTTGAACAAAGTGCACCATGTGTGTTTTTAATTGGATGACTTCTCCCATAAAGTAAAAACCAAATCCAGAGACATTCATGAAGCCAATATTCTCAAAAAGGTAGAAAGTAGTCTAAATCATCAACTAATGAAGTCCGAACTCTGACCCTGAACTTTTAAAAATGTAATTGAGGTTTTCAGCCCCTCTCAGGATCTGAGGGAAACCTGTTGAAGGAGAGCAGGAGCAGCACTGAAGTGGACACAAACAGTATCAGACAGCTTCTATGACTGTATTTATCAGAGCCTCTTATAATAAAAGCAACAGATGTGAATGTGAAGGAATCCTGTCAGCGCAGACTAACGATGAGAAGTAGTCAAGGTTACCAGCCTGCAGCAGCTTTTTAGATTATCATGTCGTAGAGTTAGTCTTAATTTAAGTCTTTGGATAAAAACACCAGATAGCTCTTGTCACATTTGAGTCCTTTTTAGTCTATAAAAGGACTGTTCTGCACCTTTATGATGGTCCCCTACTGTACCTGTGGTGACAGGTGAGCCTACAGTTCACCTGCTCAGCTGTATCTTCATCTTTGACAATTCCGAGTTGATCAAAACTGTGAAAAGTCTTACTAAATATGCTCTCCAACATGTCACCAAACGAGCAAATGTCAAAAATTAAACAGATGTCACTTCAGTAGTTTGTTGTTGATTTGTTGTTGACGTGCATGAGAAAAAGTCATCAATGAAAATAAGAAAGATGCAAGTGACATTTTGTACACTGTGTGGAAGAAAGTCACGAATTTCAAATGTCTAACTTCCACCAGCTCCGTACTCTCTCGTCCGTCAACACCCACAGGTTGCGTTTTCAGAACACAGAACGGAGCAGGACCGCCGGACAGCTGGAGTCATGTGACCGAAGTTTTCCTGCAGTAATTACTGAATCAAGGATTCTCCTCCTCCTCCTCTCCTCATCCATGTTGTCTTTCTGGTCCTCTGAAAACCTCTGACCTGTTGACTCCAGGCCTGGCTCCGCTCATCATGACTTTGGTTTGTTGTTGTAGTTAAGTGAAATACAATCTGGTGATAACACAGAGTGTTTTATTCTGAAAATTAACTAGATGTTTTCATTTGGTTTTGGTGCCTGACTTCATGTCCCGCTCCATCTGCTCTGTTGAGATCAATGGGGAATGGGAAAAAGACGATCTTTGCAGCATTAATAAACATGTTTACAGCCTGGTTCAAAAAACGTCTTGGCCCTACAAAGCTAATCTCTCTAATGGCACACACTGTACGGGGGGTGATTTTTTTTCTAACGTGACGGTTAAGAAGATATTAAGATTATGAGTTTTGCCCAAATAAGGACATGACTGACGTGACTCCCGGTCGGGAACACACAGCCATTGGCTAAGAGGCTCACACTACGTCACACTCTGCCTAGTTGAGTTCCGCATTACCAATATGGCTGCTGCTGTCGATTTGCTTCAAAACAGCTCTCAGGAACAGATGGGTGACGTCACAGATACTACGTCCATATTTTATACAGTCTATGGTTGAGATTGATGTGTCGTGCTCCGGCATTCGGCAAAAATTAGAAGTCTTGTGTATCTGATCCGGAGGACTCCGACCTGCCGGATCAGAGACGCAGCCGGAACGCAATGGAGCGGTTCCAGTGGAAGTTAACACATTGACTTGAATAGAAACCTATAAGATCTGGTGCTGTGAGCGATCGGAGACGGACCGGACACGGAGGAATTCAGCCGTGACGGTCCACAACATACATTTTAGTCCCGTCTTGTCTTGTTCATAAAAAACAAAACATACTAGTGTCATTTTTTAGTTTTTTGATGAAGCTGCTTTAGCTTGTCATCAACTTCAACTTGGAAAAAAGTTGACGGACATTTATCGTCATCATTTTCGCTGACGAAACTGACGCTCACTTACACAACCAAACAGTTTTCATGATACATAACTCTCTACTTCAATATGCACATCTCTTTTTCTTAATCAGTGATTTTTCAGCATTCAAATTTTGAAAAACAACACAACGCCGTAAGAAGAGTTGATATAAGATTTCTCATACCTGATTGAATCTGAGGAAACTATGTCTGTACTCAGTGCAGTTAAAAGTATGTTGGGACAAAAGTGAGAATCATTCCATTCACTTGTAATATAAATAAGTCAGACTTTCTGCTGAACAGAGGCCTTTATATGAAATGTAGGGCATAATATATAGTTGAAAGACTCGCACAGAATAGGAAAAGATGGTGAGATGGTGATGTGGCAAAATGGTGAAATGAAAAAGAAAGATTCGTTCAATAGTTTCCAATTTGACATTATTAATCATATCACTTTAAACTAATAACTCTTTATTCTTTCATCCTGAGAATGAGAGCAGCTCTGAATAGAGTGATATTACACAGCTCTCCTGGAATCTGCGAAGAGGGTTTTAGTCAAACCTGCAGCAAAGGTGAGATGATTAAAGGTTGGCCTTCAATAATCACAATAATAGCATTCTTACTTACTTTAAAAAATTAGACACTGTTAAATGAGAGGCTGGTGTGATTTGTAAAGACTAATTTAATCTCTTTTTTTTTCAAGTAGGTTGAACCTTGACCAAGGTCAGAAACACAAAGCGGAGAGTCTGAACTTGACCAACTGACATGAATTTGCGATGGCATCTTGTTAAAACTGTTGCCATTTTGTCAACGATGTCCAGAAAACTATAATTGACTTGACAAAAGAACGAGAGCGTAACAGCTTTAATATCAATGTTTCTCTTTGCTTCATTCTTGCTCTTTAATTAAAAGCACCATGCCTTCTTTGCCCCCAACATCCCAACATGAACTGCATCTACGAGACAGAAAAACAGACCCTCGACCTTCTGTGGGTGAATAAAGACGAGGAGCAGCTTCGAAGGACACACAAAGTTATGGACAACATGAGAAAAATCGTCCACTTTGTCTGCTCGACTGTCCGACCCATCATTCAAATGAATTACAGCAGTGTGGCCTAATGAGCTGTGTTTGAGGGTGACGTGACACAAGGACACACACACACACACACACACACACACACACACACACACACACACACACACACACACACACACACACACACACACACACACACACACACACACACACACACACACACACACACACACACACACGCTGAACAAATACAAAGTCCATTCCATGGTTAAACAGTCAGACAATTGGACCACTTCTCTTTATTCATCAACTAAACAAATGAGCTTCAATTGTCTGTCCTCATCTCTCCATCATCAAACCTGTGTGAGTGTGTGTAAATGGGGATCTAGCATGGGTCATTCTAAGCTAATTAGGCCAGGCCCTGGGCTTCTGTCAGGTATAATGAGTTAGATCAATGAACTGATAAAATGGCTCTGCGACAATAGAAATATTTCACACTCCTGCTGGGAAAGTTCACTCAGGCGGTCATATTTTCAAATACATTCATACTCATACACTTTTAAAGATCTGCATGTTACCCAAACACGAGCAGCTTAATCACCCGCCCCAAGATGGGACAGTTACTAATAACGGTAAGACCGAGTTGTACCGGCTCTGAGCTGGCATCAGAGGTGGTAACAGAGGTGAAATGACGTCACTGTATCTTTAAGAGCTCTTATAAGATAAGATGATAAGATAAGATAAGATAGTCCTTTAATCATCCCACATACGGGGACATTTAAGTGTCACAGCAGCAAAGTAGACAGTGCAAAAGAGTATAAAGTATAAAGTGAACAAGAGCCTATAAAATATCAATTATTAAAAAGTTATTAGCAATTAAATTAAAGAGGTAAAAATAAGCATATCTTACAACATATATATATATATATTATTGGTTATAGAGTCTGACCACTGCAGGAAGAAAAGACCTGCCATATCTCTCCGTGAGACACTACCTTATTTCATTACCCCTCTAGAACACTACGCTCCTAACATGCAGGCCTGCTGGTTGAACCAAAAGTCTCTAAAAGTAGTATGGGAGCAGGAGCCTTCAGTTATCAGGCCCCTCTGCCTTGGAATCAGCTACTCATCACGGTTGTGGAGGCAGACACCCTCTCTACTTTTAAGAGTAGGCTTCAAACTTTCCTTTTTGATAAAGCTTATAGTTATAGATCAGGCTTGGACCAGCTCTTAGTTATGCTGCTATAGGCTTAAGGCTGATTTATACTTCTGCGTCGCCCCTACGCAGCAGGAGCTGACACGGATATGAGCACCACATACTTGAGCGTCGCTGTGTCCATGTCTCGCAGCAATTCTCCACCCAAATGCTTGAGGGGAGTGCGTTCTCTCTCCTTCCGGCCCTGTTACAATCTCTGTTTCCTTTTCCACAGAGATTCAGAGCGTGTTATGTTAATCTACAGCTGTTTCATGTTGCTGTTTATCATACAGTAATGATTACATGAAGAATGGAGAGGAGTTGATTCTACGCGTAGTTACATTTTAGTAGACCTCTGCATAGGTACGGGAGTTACGCTGACCCCTGGCGTAGGCTCTGCGATCGATTAGACGCAGAAGTATAAATCAGCCTTTAGACTGCCGGGGAAACTGACAAACTGACACACTGGGATCCCTTCTCTGCCCTCTCCCCCTCCTATCACTTACTTTAACTCTCCCTGTCTGATTAAAGTTACTAACCATAGACCTTTCTGGAGTCCCTGAGCTCCCTTGTCCCCTAGATTTGCTCTGGCCTGGACATGCCAGACTGCAGCTGCTACAACTACTACTACCATCCGTCTCACCACTATCATCTCTCTCTCTCTCTCTCTTAATCTCCCTCTATCCCTCTCATCAACACAGTCTCAGCAGATGTGTGTCTAACATGAGTCTGGTCCTGCTGGAGGTTTCTGCCTGTTAAAGGAAGTTTGTCCTTGCCACTGTAACTTGCTAAATGCTGCAAAGTGCTCTGCTCATGGTGGATTAAGATGAGATCAGACTGAGTCCTGTCTGTAAGATGGGACTGGATCTTATCCCATCTTGATGTTGGGTCTTTGTTGATAATAGAACATAGAGTACAGTCTAGACCTGCTCTGTTTGGAAAGAGTCTGAGGAGAACATTTGTTGGGATTTGGTGCTGTAGAAATAAAGATTGAGATTGAAAGGCTGATGTTTTAGCAAATGGCGACCTCCGCCTTTAGTTAACTTAACAATTCAACACTATCACCCTTGTTAGTCAGCAACAGAAATACTATTTTAAACAAATTATTGCTATTTTAATTATTGTAAACTCATAATGCCGCTCAAATGTTTTGTCTACGCTCTAACACTGTGGCTCCAGTGATGCTATGATGCTCTACTCTCGCTCATGACGACAAGATGACGGATGGCATGTTGTAGTTCTACGCAGTTTGTCAGTATTATGATCTAGTAAATGGAAATAAAGTTGTAAGTAGGCTGTGTCTGGTTAAACGGACTTATAACCACTCAACCAGAGCAATGTGTAACCAGCACCGGCATGTGGACTTTAACCTGCAAAGAGGACTAAAGGCTGGTGGTGCTAGCTCTGCTAATGGTTGCCACACTCAGCCAACCGATTTGAAATTGTTTACCCTCAGACTTTATGATCTTGGTTTAAACATAAACTCTCTGATGTAAACATGAACTTTATGATCAGTGAGTCAGAATTTAAATTTCTGTTCAAGCGAAAAGGAAATGAGTTTCTTCAGAACACCCTTCGTCTTGGACCTTTTAGTTTCTCAGTTTCTCGCTCAATGATACACAAGCAAGAAGCATCTTTCAAACCAAAACGCACAAAATAAAAAAGACACCCCATGAACTCACAATGATTAAAAGCAACTACCTAATTGTTTTCCTGTAACATGACGTCAATAGCTTTAAAGATTTGGGGCAACTTGAGAAAAGTTGACGCAGATGAAAAACATGCTTCAAAACTTTGGCTGTTTGAAAACTTTTCTGCAAATTCTCATTAAAACTGTTTGAAATCTTGGACTCCGCGCTAAAGCAAGTTGAGGAAAACACACTAATGACTGTGATTGTGTGTTGTGTGTGTTGTGTGTGTGTGTGTTGCAGAGAATGAGAGAGAGGGCAACGGGGAGATGAATTATCCGACCAGTCACAAAAACATGCTTCATGTTTACAACGACTCCTATTTGAACTGGGCTCAAGATAACTGAGTGAGTGTTTGTCTGTGTGTGTGTGTGTGTGTGTCTGTGTGTGTGTGTGTGTGTGTGTGTGTGTGTGTGTGTGTGTGCATGCGTGCATGTGCGTGTGTGTGTGTGTGCGCTAGTGGCATGCATGCAAACACAAAATTGACTTGCCTCCAACATGTAGCGCTGATTTTACATCAGAAAAGAAACGCCAAACAAACCCAGGAAGCACAAATATGACTCCACATGTAACACGTACATCACATAAACACACACACACACACCCACACAAACACACAAACACACACACACACACACACACGCACACACTGCACACACTGCACACACAGAGACATATGCACAGAGACAGACAGAGCTATCTGAGGTTCAGCTACTGTGCACCGAGGCAATTTGTAATATAGATTTCCTCTATAGGCCACTGTAGTGTACCATTTACCATTTCAAAGCCTTTGATTTTTTTCCTCAGCGGATAATTCATCTTGTGTTGGTCAATAACAGAGATTGGGACCTAATGAAGGAGTCATAGTCAGAACGGCCATCACACCGGTGTTTAAACACTGTTCGGAGTCAAATACATTGAAAAGCTCATCTGCTGTTGAGATGATGGAAGAGAGCAGGGATGAAAAGAGGAAATGTAAGAGATTCCAGGAGCCATCCGCATCTCACACACACACACACACACACACACACACACACACACACACACACACACACACACAAAGATGTACACACACACACACACACACACACACACACACACACACTCCCTAACAGTGCTAAGTGCTAATGCTGGCATAAAACACACACTTTAAATGATCAAGCATTAGCTCCTGAATGCACAGCTAGATATTTCAAGCTTCACTCACTATTTATCTCCCTAAAGGCATTCTTCGACCGAGGAACTTTACCACAGAACTACGAGCGTTTTGACCGGTGGACCCAGGGTCTACATTTATTTCAGGGGTAGATAATCTTTTCCTTAAATAAAGATTTATTGAAGTTAATCATTCAAACCAAGTTGTAAATCAAATGAGGACTACAGGTTGTTGAAGTGTCTTGTTTTCTCTTTATGTGCACCAGGAGCTGTGAGGACTGATTTGATACAACAATTTTTAATGTGTCTTTTATTTTTATATAGTTATGTTTTGGGCATTTTTGCCTTTATTGGATAGGAAAGCTGGGAATGTAGGGAGTAGAGAGCGGGGGAAGACATGCAGCAAATGGTAGAGGCCAGGAGACAAACCTGCGAGGACTAAAGCTTCTGCATACGGGGCACACGCTTAGACCGCTAGGTCTTCTTTAAGCAAGTGTTTGACCTGACAGACCTGTTACAAAGTCTGTAAGTTGTTTGATCATCAGAGAGGATAACTGGATCATTTAAAACAGGTAGGGAGTAGCACTCTTTTGTTGTGTTGTATTTTAGTTAGCAGAGAAGGTGTGATGACAGTTCTGCAGATCCTCCAGCCAAATTGCTTATGTGGCGATATTTTGGCTTCACTTCTAACCATGGGAGGAAATGAAAGCCCGCTGTCAATGGTGGACTACTGCCTGTCTCAGTAGTGGATCAACTGATCAGTGTTTTACTGGTCCTGGGAATCACTTTTACTTTATGCACTAATTTAAAAATATAAAGGAACACCATGCTGCATTATTCACAAGGACAGAGTGAAGTAAGATCAGGGTGAGAAAGAGTAAGTGAATAAGAAGGAAGACGTGGAACACAAGAGAAAGACAAAGAGAGAGAAGGACAAATACAGGAGCACGGAGAGATAGAACTAAAGAAAGAGAAGAAATGAAGTAACTCTATTTATCCAAAATGCAAAATGAAGATCTGAGCGATCACCTCTGAGCACAGAGGCTTAAGACAGAACTCAAAGTTTGTCGAATCTAAATGAACATCACTTCCCCATCCTGACTTTACCCTTAATTATCCATTCTGCCTTTGTACAGCGGCGGCTCAGCTCTGACAACCGCTCTCCCCTGAGAGTCCCCCACCACCTCCCACCTCCCTACCGCACCCTCCCACCCACCACCGGCTCACAGCCGGAACATTAGGGAATATCAGGGAATATTACACATAGGAATTAACGCTCCAAATCACCTTGCCAGGTTTAGGTCCCACATACACCCCTCCCTGTCTTGGACAAGATAATCCTGGCTCTAGCACCGGATATATGCCACTAATCATCAAAAAAAAGGCAGGAGGGGGTGAGGGGAGAGGGAGGGAGAGGGAGGGAGAGGAGAGGAAGACCTTTGAGGGCATGGCAGGAAAGAGGGAAGAGGAAAGACACCATTACATACGGGTACCAGGGTTTGTGTTTTTGTTGTATAGCAGAAAGATGAGACAGTGGACAGATTAGAGAGTACTAAAATCATTTAAATACAGGGAAACCACCTGAGCTGTGCTCCAGACTGAGTTTAACAAACACTGAAGATGCTATTATTTGGCGAGGCCGTGTCACTCCGGTCCTGCGTGTGTTTGTTTACCTGCTCCTGTGCGTCCTGCTTCTCTCGCTCTGCCTGGAGTTTGTGATCAACAGCCTGCTGAAGATTCCTCCTGAGCTCCGCCACCTCCGACTCCAGCCTCGCAGCCAATGACCTGCAAGCACAGATGTGGATTAAGACACATTAAAATTAAGAAAACTAATAAAGAAATCATTATTTTGGTCACTCCAACACATGAGCAATTTTAAAAACCATCTTTTTGCACCGTTCGAACACATTTAGATTATTCTATTTCAATATTTAGTTCTTCATAAATCCAGATCAGAGTATTTAACATGGGCCAAGAAAGTAGTAAGTGTGTGTGTGTGTGTGTGTGTGTGTGTGTGTGTGTGTGTGTGTGTGTGTGTGTGTGTGTGTGTGTGTGTATGTGTGTGTGTGTGTGTGTGTGTGTGTGTGTGTTTGTTTGTGTGTGTGAGAGTGTGTGGCAGCCCAGCTAAGGGAATGTGAAGGGGATCAATATGAAGGGGTCTATTCCTGCCACGCAACTGTGCGTCTGTGTGTATGTGAGTCAGTTAGTGTCTGCAAGTGTGCAAGTGTGTGTGTGTGTGTGTGTGTGTGTGTGTGTGTGTGTGTGTGTGTGTGTGTGTGTGTGTGTGTGTGTGTGTGTGTGTGTGTGTGTGTGTGTACATGTGTGCGAGCAAGCCAGTGAGTTTGTGTGTGCCAGCTGGCCTGGCTACAGAGAGATCAATACGACAAATGATTACCATTTCCACAAACCTCCCTCCACAGCCTCGCTTCGGCCGCTCAGTGAGCCTCAACCCCCCTAACACACACACACACACACACACACACACACACACACACACACACACACACAAACACGCAAACACGCACACACGCACACACACACACACACACACACACACACACACACACACACACACACACCCACACGCACAAACACACAAACACACACATAGACCAAAACAAACAAGCCCTACTCTTGACCCACATCTCTAAAAGCAAATATATACATGCAATATTTAAAGTGCATGAATAGTGAAAATATTTAGGCCTTGTCAGGATGAAGTTCGAAGAAGCGTTAGTGTTTAATGGATTTACACTTAAAACACAAATATACAAGCAGGGAATCACTAACTTTAATTCAATTATTCCCTTTATTTATGTGAGTTAAAACTGTAACACACTGTCCTCATGATTCTAAGTGATGTATTAAAATCACTTGATGATTATTATCTTTCCGAAAAGGGAAGAAAACTGCAGAGTTTATTTGTCTGGGATGAAGAGACTTGGTCAATTCTGGCAAATGTATTTCAAATCTTGATGTCTTTATGGAGAGCTGCAAGAAAACAAAGAGAGGTTGGAGTGGAATAGGGTACGCTTCATGTTTATTGTACGTAGAGTTGTCCTGATACCAGAATATTAAACTTTGATATGATATGAGTAATTATCAAAGGACATCCATACCTGTTTTGAACAAACTTCTAGGCACCCAAAACTGTGCAGGTGCAAAGAAAGCAACTAAATGCAGATCAACATTTGACATACTCGTCCCAGTAATGAAAGGTAAAATAAATAAGATTTGACCCAAAAATAAAATGTTTCCATTGAATGACCCTTCATAATCCAGATGTGTTGTCGCATGTGTATATCTGCAGGGTGTGCTCTCCATCCATATTTTCTAATTTCCTCTCTAGCCTGTTCCTTTTATGGGCGTCCATCATTGGTCAGTGCTGTGTAAACAGTCTGCAGGTCCGCACTGATAGAAAACATATAGGGATCTGTCTTCTGTCTTTATTAGATGCTAAAGGGACCTCACAAAACAACAGTGTTTGCTAACTTGTGCATGAGCAGAGTTAGCCATGTAGCCTAGCTGTGTACACTGTGGCTCAGTGGTAGAGTCGGTCGTCCCTCAATCAGAAGATCAGGGGTTTGATCCCAGGTCGCTCTGTCTGCTACCACAAGACTGTAAACCAGGTCCAGCAAAACATCCCACATCACCCCCATCCTATTCTCCTTACACTGGCTGCCAATCAAATCCAGAATACAGTTTAAGATCCTCATATTAACATATAAAGCTATCCATCATCAAGCTCCCGCATATATCTCTGCCCTGCTCCACCCTTACATCCCCAGTAGACCCCTCAGATCCTCAGACCAGGGTCTGCTTGCTGTGCCTCGTGTTGGGCGTGGTGGCTCCGACTCTGTGGAACAATCATCTGCCCCAAGTGTACTGTGCTGATTCAACTGAGACTTTTAGAAAGCATCTTAAGACTCATTTGTTTGTCATGGCTTTTGACCATCTCATGTAATTTGTTGTTATTTTGTCTGCTTTCATTATTGTCTTATTTATTGCACATTGTCTTGTCGATACTGAATTTCTGTGAAGCACTTTGTGACTATGCTCTGTGAAAGGTGCTATACTAAATAAAGTTTACTTACTTACTTACTCGACCCCAAAACTGCCCCAGTGATCAGAAGACTAGAGAGAGAGAGTGCTATATAAACATCATCCTAGTGGCTGTGACAGAGGGCGGAGCAGGGAGACACACAGCAGGCGTACTTCAGCTGCAAGCAAACCAAATCCAGCACCTAACTGCATGTTTGTGAAGAAATGTGGACGTGTCTATAAGCTCTTCAGAGAATAAACCGCTCTAACACAAGGAATCTTCTCATTTTTCAGTTTCACAGCTTTCTTTCCTTTACGTGCGCTCCCTCTCTTCACTCTATCTCTAAGTCGATCGACCACAGCTGCTGCTGTCTCTCTTACTCGCAGTGGCTTCCGGTTCAAAATTCGGGAGTGGATCTGTTTTATTTTTATTTTACTTTGCGGCTCCTTATGATACCAGCAGATATAATATGAAAAATATGGTATAATTATAAAGCACTGGGATATTGAAAAGTATTGCAGTACAATCTGAACTCTAAGCATTTCAAAACCTGTCACCTGCCACCAGAATAGACCAGCTGTTTTTTTATTACAAGTATCCACAGAGACATGATGCAGAAACACATTTAGGGTATAACCATCAAAGGCTTGACTGATAATGTTTTTCCACAACTGAATAAAAAACAAAGTTTTAGAATAATTCAAACAGCTGTAAGTCCGTCTGTGTCCTCACACAAACACTAAACGTTTCAGCACAGAACTTCAAACTGCTGGTAATAAAGGTAACTGAGTGGTAGTAAAAGCTGAGAAAGAAGCAGAACAAAAGGAAAGAAAATGCCTGATAGATTGGTCCTTGGAGAGAACACATGATAGGATGAACAGAGAGGGAGAGAGAGAGAGGAGAGAAAGAGTGGAGGCATCCTGTGGAGAAAGGAGGGGATTTCCCACAGCACAGATGGAAGCCATTAGCATGGTGTTGTTGCTTAAAAACCTTTCATGTCTTTGCAGTTATTAGATAATACTGGGTTAACGGTAAACAGCAGGACTTTGCAAATGGATATAATATGCAGACACAGCGATTGTTTAACCATTCGGTACCTAAAATTGGTTTAAAATGTAATAAAATGTAATCATTCAGAGTGTAACCTATAAAGTCCCCGTGCCCAGTTTTAAATTGTCAGTCGACTATGAAAATGTTCCATGGGCTCGACCTAACCGAGAAACTCCCTAAGACGGAGACCGTTGCAGTGAGGTCATGTCGAAGCCAAAGCCACAACCACAGCTATGTGCGCACAAACAGACACACACAAACACACACAAACACGCTCTGCTGGGTGATACATGCCTGCTGATGTCACCACCGCAGCTCGGGTGACACAGAGGGGTCACGCAGGGGTCTCGCGTCTGAACTCTGAACTCTGTGACCTAACATCTGCTTACCCACCGAGTCCCATCAATACAGGGTTAGATTATTCTGTGAGATTCACTGAGCTACACAACATGAAGACAGATAATAGAGTGTGGAGGAGCCCCTCTTTAATGAAGCATGTTCGAAAGTTAAAAATAAGCTTGTGATTACACACACAGGTGGAGAGCAGGCAGGAGAAGAGAGGAACTTTTCCCCCCTCTCTCCTTTCTTACCTTATTTTCTCCTCTGCTAGCTTTCCCTCAGTCAGGCACCCCTCCATCCGCCTCGCCTCCTCTGCACGGGCTGCCAACTCCTCCACTGAGCAGGAGAGAGAGAGGAAGAGGAGTGTGAGATAAAGAGCAACAGTTCACTCCAGACACTAATTCATTAGAGAGAGCAGGCCGTATTCAAATGGTCTTGTGACAGAGAGAAGACATCCTCCCATTGAGGTATTAATTAGATTGTGTCATATAGGCATTGAGGCTGTTGTATTTTAATGCATTTAATAAAAGAAATATACATCAGAAGTGAGGACTAACACAGCACATTGTCCAGCAGGCCAAGGTTAATAGAGGGATTTAACATATGTGCATACATATGCTTGTTGAGTTCAGCATGAATGGGAGAAAATATCCTGTAAAGCAAAGCGAGGATCTCCGCCACAGAAGAGGCGCCGCACGCCTTTCAGAGGCCGAGAGGGAGGCAGAGGAAGTAGAGCTCTGCATCCACTGAGACGGCGAGCAGCCCCCTTTTGTTGCGAGACAAAAGAAGCGCTCCCTGACATCGTCAATAGATGGCACTCTTTACCTTGAGCAGGCCACTTGTGCTCACACTTGTGACTGCATCCCTTCAATCACATCCCCTTTTCAGCCGCCTCCTCCGTCTACATGCAATAAAACCCCATTGTCCTACACTTAGTAGTGTAGCCCATTGAGCGGATGCATAATAAACCAGTAGTCAGGTTCTTTGGTGAGGTTAGCGTTTGCAGGCCCTTTTTTTAATTTGAATTTAAAATTTTGGATCTGCCTCCCCCCCTCTTTTCTTCTGTGTGCTGTTTTGTGAGTCAATGTTTCTTCATAGCTCCTAAAACCTTTTCACTAAATTCAGTATTCATTGAATATAACATAAACTGTCAGCCATCGGTGGCCAAGGCTAGTGAATATTGAGAAGGTGTGTGCACTGAATATGTAGAGGTGCGTGCATGTGCGTGCGTGTGTGTGTGTGTGTGTGTGTGTGTTGAATATTTACAGGACGGACTTTGACTTTGCGGGTGTGCAAAATAGAAATAGAGAAATGTTGTATGTGTGCAGCTGTAAAGCTTTTAGGGCTGTGCACCATGCTGTGCTGGAAGAGGTGGGACAGTCTGAATAAGGAGGGAGTTAAAACCAATACCAGAAAGGATGAAATAAAGAAAAGAAAATCCACATTTAATAAAACGATGATTAATTTATGGTTCTGCAGCATCCAAACTGTTTAAACTGAAGCCCTAGGAAAATTGAAGCAGCAACTGGAATTGCTTAATATTTAATGACGCACAAACACTTGTATTTGTATTTGTGTGAGTGTGTGTGTGTGTGTGCATGCACCTTACCTTGGCTATTTTACTGAACCTCAAGGTTAAAGTTTGCCGTGCATCTCGATAATCAATAAAGCAGAGATGTGAAAACTTGAAATGGGGATCAAATTCGCATTCAAGTCATTAGTTTTGAGGTGACCTCAGTGACACTTTCCACCAGGGGAGGCCACAGAGAGAGCAATTAGCTGCATAGACTGACCGTTTACACAAACACTTACATTTGCAGGAAAACACACACAGCACAACGTGTACACACACAGAAGACACACAAAACAAATGAGGAAAAGACAGAAAGATTTTTCTCTAACTTAAAATTCAAGAATTATTAAAGTAAACACAACAAGTGAACAACAGCAGATGCACACACACAGACTCACACCAGGTGTGGACTTTAAAATATTAAGCTTCAAGGGGATGGATGACCAAAGAGTGCTGAAAGGTGCCGCACTACACAAGGATCCACAGGGAGAGCTGGATTTGACAGAATCTATTTTCCTTAATATCTTAAGTCAGAAAAGTAGTCCCTCCTCTGAGGTCTGAGGTGTGATATGTCCTGTTTTTAGTGGCTTCAGGAGTTAAGTTATGACATTAGCGCACCGTCTCAGATCCCGGGTCCCTCGCTCTTTCACTTTCTTGACCGTTTTATTCCGGCTTCACAACTTTAAGTCTGACATTATTCCATAATCTAACTCTCTCTCCGCCGTTCCCTTCTCGATGCCTTCATTCAAGCTTCAAAGCCCATCATACAGCATCAAGCTATAATCACAGATCTACGGTCAGATTAGCCCGCTCTCACGGCTAACCTTTAACATGAGAAGGACGAGAACCTGGCTAACCCTGAATCAGTAGTTGGGGCTAGGCTGGGCCCTGCCCGGCCCTCATAAAAGCTTCATAAGGCTTCATAGGGGCTTCCTTTGGCTTTGTTGGGGGATTCGTAGCGGGCTAAGGTGCTCCCGTGAGACGTCCCAAAGCCTCCCAAGACTCTTTCTCTCTCTTTCTGAAGTTTCACGGGCTTGCAACACTGCTTTTGGGTATAAGCCAAAAGGTGCAGGCAGACAGCCGCACACCGTCATGCACACAAATACACCACAGGAGAAAAAAAATTGTATGCACACAACTGTGAACACTCACAAAGACAAAGACTCACACACAAATCTGAAACTCACACACACACATACACCCCAACACACTCCCCTCTTGCTCTCTCCTCTCCGCTTTATTTACAATCCTCTGGCAGCGGTACAAGGGCCCGGGGCTATAACACACGGCACCTAATGCTCAAACTGCCAGGTAATCTCATGTCTGACATCCCCCTTTGATAGAAACTGATCAATAGACTCTTGTAAAGGAGTCATTTTCTCTGATGTTTCTACCAACCACTTCTCTCTATCTCTATCTCTCTCCCTCCTCTCTCTCTCTTTCCCCCCTTCTCTTTTATTAGCCATACATTTATAATTCATATTTCGGCAGGGGTTAGTTTGCTCTGAGACAAAAGGGGGGCTTCTTTGTGTAATATAGAACAATGGTGGTGAAATGATGGGGAGAAATGCCAGTGTTTGCTGCTGGTTCCGGTGAACAACAGTTTTGGGGATCGATAGAGTGTGAAATGGGATTATAGCTAGTAATAGAGGTGAATTGGAGGAGAGAGGCCTGTGCACGTGTGCGTCCAGGGATCCCGATTGGATAGCAGCAAACACACACACATGCACATACACACGCACACACGCATGCAGACGATAATGATTTCATCATCTTAAGGCAGATGCACATCAGCAGCACAGAGGGGAGGTAATATCACATTTCTGTTTTTGTGGAAGTGTGGAAATATGGATATTGTGTTTTTGTTTATGCGGTTATTTCATTTGCCGTCACACAGCATCACATTTATTTCACTTTACGGCCAAGCTAACAATACAACTTAGTTCAGATGTAAGTTGACACCATCAGCCACATTTAGATGTTTTACATATCCATCCTTGCTCCAACATCACGCAGGAAGGTGTGATGAAAACATTACTTTACAGAACACTTCACTAAACTTTCACAACATGCTCTGTGCCCAGAAGTATCCGTCTACACGTGTACACATCTGTCTGCATACACGTCTCAGAGTTTAACACAAACATACTTCCTCAAATCAACTCTACAACCAGTCCCAAAAAGTGCTGCAACACCCAAAGCTCTTTCACACATGCACTAGACTCCTTAAAAAATCCTTTATTCTGGGGGTGAGCTTCATGTGTGAATGCAAACGTCTGGATTTTTAAAGAGAGTGCCTGTGTTCCCACATTTCGGCATCTATAAGCTCTGCTTCAGCCGAACCCTTTCCGATCAGCCTATTTTATTGTTTCTTGTGATGATTGTGATTGTGAGGATTTCTGCTGCTGCTGATCGAAAAAAAATGACTCATTCATTCATCCATTCATTTACTATAAAGTGCCTCCAAAAAATAGTGTGGGAGGATAGGCTTAAATTGAAGGAAAATGTAGGAGCATAAGACCTAATTTTGAAAAGTGTCCTAGAAATGTCCTAGGGATGACCCCATAAGCATGCTAAAAGTCCGATCCAGGAGACATAGAGATTCAAGGCCCTGAATATCAACCGCTTCATCCTGTGGTGTGTCCTAGTGAACAACAACCAAGGGAGTTACATCTGGGACACCTCAAGACCTCCGGACAGAAAGTCTGGCATGTTAGATGTTTCTTTCTGCCCTCTACGATTTGTTCCATAATTTGAGAGATGTTGACCAATGAGAGCACAGTGCACTCAGCATGTGCAAAAGTCACAAGCGTAATCAAAGAATGAGAAAGTTGGTACTGCAAGAAGGAAGGAACTATGAGACAGAGGTAGAATTCATCAAGCCCTGACAACAACATCCCTGCCTTTATGACGTGCCAAGGGACGAACACGACGGACTGAAAGAAGAGAAACGTCGTCGAGAAATAGCAGACGCACTTCAGACCTGGTGGGAAACGGCCCTCAGCATTTCCAGGTGATGTCTAGCCAAGCCGTTCTTCCTCACAGCTTCATCACGTCTGTTGTGAACATAAGTCAGGTACCACAGGGTAGTCTGTCATGTCTGTGGGTCAAGTCATGGCACGAATTCAAGGCTCTTCGGTCGCCAAATATAGGGTAAAATTTCTACAAGGGTGAGCAGATGTGTGAAAGCAGCAGGTAAAAGCCAGGAATATTCCCACCAAGGAAAGATTGCTCTTATGTCACGTATATGGAGAGATCCTTCACGCGCCAGAATTTCCATTGTCCACTCTTTTGTTGAGATTGTCAATATGTTCGATTACACGTAGAATTCATTTGAAGGCAAAAGAAAGAGTCTAGGTCTCTTCTTGGGTATTCTATACATTACTTGGTGACCACCACAAGGTCTGTTTTGTCTCAGCCTGACGGGGGGACCTTCACCCTGTAAGGGACGAGTCTGAATAACGTTTTTTTGTAAATTTCAGGGGTGCAGGCTATCCTGAAGATTTCTACAAATATTCAGAAGTGCATATAAGACCAGCTGTAGACTGCATATACCATCCACATACTCAGATTTCATTAGCTCTGTCTGTAAGTGCTGTAAAATAACGCTTTGGATTTACTATTTCGCAGGAAACAGATAAAACACTGAGCTGAGAATCGTACAGAAAATGCATGCTGCCAAAGAATGACAGCAAATTTGACACGTACAGCCATATGCCAAGTTTAAGGGCCTTTTTTTCCCAGCTAATTTTAATCACCCCGTTCTTTCCTGTCTCCTCATCCTCTCCTGCCACAATCTGATTGAATCCAGCTGCCTTCACACGCTTCAATCTCATCCACATGACACTCCTCTGGTTCCCAACACATCCTTCTATCCTCTGCTTCTTGACGTTCCCTCTAACCGGCCTCAGAGACGCTCTCATGTAATATCCATCACATCCTGGCTGCAGTCTTGTTTGTGTTTAGTCCACATTTGGAAAGATGTCTTAAAAAATAATTCCTGCATCATTGAATCAATAAATAATAGAAACAGAATGATAATCTGCGGGTTTTACAGAAATGCACTTTGGTCTACTTCTCTTTCTTTTTCCTTATTTCTCTGTATCCCTCTTTGTGATTTATCAATCTGCATGCTATCCTGTACATTTTCACACTCCCTCCTTGAGCAGGTCTTCTGTTATCAAGCAACAAAAAGAATCATCAGCACTTAAAGACGATGTTTCATAATAGAGAAAAAATCTGGATGAGGGCTCCGTGTTAATAAAAAGGCCTTTTGTTCATGACAGTAATTTCTCGAGCAAACTCCTCACCCAGTCTATTCAGGCCACTGCTGTATCCAAGTAAACAATGCCCCCTTTGTTATAATAATGCATCTTTATTCTTCTTAAGTCTTTACAACAGGCTCTGCGGTGCTGGATTGTATATTTGCTGAAGGTAAAAGCTGAATAATATGTGGTTTTGTGTGGAGCGTGGAGTTGAGGGAATGCGTTTTGATCACAGACAAAGGCCAAGCTACACAGCGTTGTCCTTCTGTCTCTATCTTGTTAATGAGCAGTGTTCACCGAGCAAGCCAGCCACTGTCTGCCACGGAGAGAGACCTCAGATTCATCTCTCTGCGGACAATAGGTGAGTGTGTGTGTGTGTGTGTGTGTGTGTGTGTGTGTGTGTTTGTACCTCGGAGAGCGAGTGTGTATGTGCTAATTAAAGCTGTGGGAGTTGGGAGAAATGGCTGTGTGTGTGCGTGGTGTTTTCCTGGCGTGACCGTAGATGTGTACGTTAATTCTTAATGAGACATTTCTGTGCCCAGGGAGACCCAGCCATCACCATTCCTGCACTGACACACTACTACAAAGGCCACCAACAGGCACACACACACACATGCACGCACACACACATGCACGCACACACACATGCACACACACATACACATGCACGCACATATATAAAAACCAGATCATTACCATACAGCTATAGCTGTGCGCCATTAAATCAAACCTCTCCTGCAGTGTGTAAGTGTATATTGTGTGAGTTCACATCGCATGCAGACAGCGAGAGACTGAATCACCACATTCCTGGACCACTGCTGGCTAATTTGAGCTAACTGATTGAGCTAACAGCAGTGTGGCTAGCTCTGCTGCAGAAGGAATGGATGTGTTTAAATCCCTAGCATGCTATAGGGCAAAAGTTCAGCTGTAGAAAATAAGAAAGCAGGGATTATACAGCACACTCTGGGATATTTGTGCTTTCTGCAGAGGTGAAATCTGCACCCGTCTTTAAAGTGAGTCACTTAAAACTGAATGATTTGAAAGAAATGCGTGTGTTTCTATGATTGACTTGAAAGTCATAGATAAATGTTGGCGTTATTGACCGTTATTGCTACCTGTCACTTGATGTCTGCTGCGTCGCTCCTCCAGCTCTTGGCTCAGCCGCCTGACGTGACCGCTCAGACTCTGCTTCTCTCTGACGACTCTCCTCATCTCCTCCTTCTCCTTCCTCAACTCTTCCTGAAGTGTCTCCAACTCTCCCTTCCGTGCATCTACCTCGCTGCCCAGTCTCGCCGCCTCTCTTCTGGCCTCCCTCAGCTCCTCCTCGGACTCTCTGAGAAGTGCCACATGTACCTGCAGAATACAGGAGGGTCGAGAGCAGCGGTGAGTAAGGGAGTGTGTTTTCATCTCCATCTTAAGTGTTGGGTGAGTTTGTGTGTGGAATGCACTTCACAGCTGGCATCAAAAGGAGCCTAAAATGAATCCTGTGGACTTCCTTTTATTTGTTTGTTTTTTTAGCTGCCTACATTTGCTTTTATTCATGGGAGACCTTGACAGAAACTTTAAAATGAAAAATACATATTTGCCTTCGCCATACAGCGAGAGAAAAAAAGGTGGTGGTTATTTTCTTACATCTCCTCAGATGTGAACTTGAAAACCTTGTCCGAGCTGTTTGGCAAATAAAATGTGTGAGAGGGTCTGAAGGGTAAACAGCAGAAATCTCTGCATATTGCAAAATTATTATAAAGTCCTTCACAGCAGTTTTGTATGGTTTTATCTTCACTGAGCGCTGCACAGACACAGACTGACCACCTGTGAGTGTGACTCCAGCAGCTGCACTCAAGAAGTCTGGTTTCTTTTATACAGATCTGAAGAGTTTGGTACGTTTCAGCAGGTGACCAAAGACGCTCTTTGAGTTTATCCTCAACACCACTTCAAAAAAACAGAATAAATAATAATAACATGATTAAATGTTTGTGTTTTTAATAATCTACAGGTTAAGATTAACAATATTTGACAGGTTCCTTTCTGCATGTTGGTTATCCGGAGAAAAAACGTGTGTGTGTGTGTGTGTGTGTGTGTGTGTTACGACCCTGGGAAGCATGACATATCTCCCACTTGTGTGTGCCAGAGAACGCACAAATTAATGTGTAAAATCAAGTGGTCCCACTTTCACTTACTGGTACAAGACTATACACACACACGCTCGCTCTCACACACACAATGACTCTATGACTGCCAGCGTTGTTGGCACTCTGCCAGGCTACAGTCACCACTTTGAGTAATTTGAATATTTAGTGTCCCATTGAGCTCTTAATTGGAGTCAATTTCACCAGCCTTGGCACGTTTGGTGCTTTAATTAATGGCGAGGCAATTTGTTTCTGCCAGGCAATCACGGGACAATCACATGAGTGGTGGGTATGTGTGTGTGTGTGTGTGTGTGTGTGTGTGTGTGTGTGTGTGTGTGTGTGTGTGTGTGTGTGTGAATGTGTGTGTGTGAGGCGGAGGTGGGTTGAGTACTCCTCTTTGGGAACTTAAGTTTGATCTCCAGCTCTTGTTCTCAGCGTGAGAAGCGGGCGTGGGCAACATTTCAGGACAGTGGATGAGGCTTGTGAGTTTAGAGGTAGAAGGGGGAAAAGGTCAAGATAATATGGACAGTGTTAAATTAGAGGAGAGGGCGGCAGGTATGCGTTACTCTGATACCTTTTGGTTGTCCGCCAGCTCCAGCTCGAGGCGTGTCACTTCCTTTTTCAGATGGATCACTTCCTGTTCCAGCTGGGTGCGATTGCTCGTGTGGGTGTGGTTGGATGCAAGGAGACTTTGTTTCAGAGCCACTTTTTCCTGAACTCTAAAGGAAGGAGAGGAAAGTCCAAACTAATGTTTAAGAAACACATCAATTAAAATAAGGCCAGAGTTGATTTGAATAAGTGAAGAAGTCTGCCGATAGGGTCAAAAAATGTATTGCTAAAGTTTCTTAAAATAAGAATAATGTCTTAAAGGTGACATATCACGCTTTTTTCATCAATATATATTGGTCTAAGAGGTCCCCAAAACATGTCTTTAAAGTTTATGCTCAAAAAAACACTTTGAAATCAGATTTTGGCATGCCTGAAAAACCCTCTTCTTCAGTCCTCCTCAGAACAGTCGGTTTTCCCTCTGACCACGCCCCCTCAGGAAGTGGATGTGCATCGGCTCTCCAGCACGTTGATCTAATGTTTACATGTTGGCTGAATATACACGGCTGCTCAGAGATCACGTTTCTTCAACCCTCTGAATCTGATCCTGACGGAGAGGCGCCTGTAGCAGGACCTTTCTGAACGATTGGTCATAGATTTAGTGTTTCTTGTTGTTTTATTTACCAGTATGTAGACGTGTGTCTTGGTACACAGCTACGAACATGTAGCTATGTGGCTATGCTAACTAGCGCTAGCACTTATCCATGATAAATAAAAATCATCCACTAGATCTTCAAATCTGCAGACGTGGGGAGTAAAACCGACCTCTGCCAGAAAGGCAGCAGGACCTTTCTGAAGGATTGGTCACAGATTTTGTTTCTTGTTGTTTTATTTGTCAGTATGTAGACGTGTGTCTTGGTACACAGCTACAGCTACAGCTATGAACATATAGCTATGTGGCTATGCTAATTAGCGCTAGCACTTATCCATGATAAATAAAAATCATCCACTAGATCTTCAAATCTGCAGACGTGGGGAGTAAAACCGACCTTTGTGTTTATTAAGACAGCCTAAAACTAGCATGCCTCCCTCCTAAGCTCCTTGTTAGCACACACGTGTGCAGGTAATGAAAAACAGAGGAGGGATTCAGTATTATTTTATACAGTCTATGGGCTGAACAAGCTCCGAGCTCTGACTCCGTGACAGACCGGATATTGTTGTTACGTAACAAAAACACGGAAGTCTGAAACGGCTCGTTTCACACACATTTACAGAAAGGTGGAGAAATCAGAACAGGGGCAGAATGGATTTTTTTCATTCTCGGGGGGTTTGTAGACATGCCAGGGAAACATATTTCAGGTAAAGAACCATTAAAAAGTCAATTTTGCGTGATATGTCACCTTTAATTCAAGAAATTTGATGAGTAAGTTTTGTTGTCACACTTGCAGACTTTTTGTTTTTACTTATTACAGCCAAATCAGGCCTTACTTTTTACATGTAATATCTGAAAGTCCAATTTATTTCTGAACTAGTCAGGTGAATGTCACTATTATTAAGTCTAGCAAGATATCTTTTGAAATGAAACAAAAACACACGTTCAGTTTTCGGTTTTTGGGGTGTAAAGAAAGGCTGACATGTCTTTTTTTTTAGAGGGTTTATACATGTCAGATCCTGAGTTGAAAATTTACAGGATAAAAATTCATCCTCAGTGTCAATCCTTGTTGTGAACCATGGCGTTCGCTAATTTTATGTTAATTGGTATAGTCAGTCACTACTTCAGTGGGTTATATTGATTCAATATCAAATCTAAAAACTAAACAAAGGTTTTCACCAAGCCACGGTCAACATATTGTTTCCCAGCAGGCGGAAATAAAAAGGTAAGTGGTCGATCCTCTTTGGTAGAACTAATAAAGACTGAAATGAGGGAAAAACAGCAAATACTCACATCTTTAAATTATCTTTAAATGTGACTAAAACCATTTTAAAAACTGAAGGCTGTTTCATCTCTGTCAATCAGAGTTTGTGGTTAAATGTACGCTCTTCAATATTTTCAGTTTTGATGACCTAGTAAAGAAGTTTAAAAACTTCCAGAGTTGTTGAAAACATCTGGTTGATATTCAAAAAAAGAAGAGGAATAAAAAAGAAAAAGAAACACATCAATTAGCAAACCTAAACGACAACAAATGATCTAAATACAACATGTTACATTTTCCACGTGGTATACAGTGTGCTTCTGTGTCATTAGGCTGTATAGGGGATAGGAGAGTAGGAGAGTAGGGGTGAGGAGGATGGATAGGGCGTGAGAGGAGAGACAAGGACAGAGACCAGGATCAGTAGAGGAGAATGGGAGTTTTATAGACTCAGTTATTACTGTCTCTGCAGCTCTGACTTCATCTGAAGAATAGCCTTTTCACACTCTGCGTGGCGCTCAACCTGCTCGGCACAGCGCTGAAACACACACACACACACACACACACACACATGCAGATAGATTGTAAGTGTCTGAATGTTGTACTTTTTCAATGTAAGACTCACCGTAACTGTAAGTCTAAATGAATTGAGCTATACATTATTTTTTACTGCTATCTTTGAATGTATTCTACCTTAAAGTGTGAAAAGTACGACTTTACCTTCTGCAGCTGTTGTCTGTCTCTCAGCAGGTTTTGAAACTCCTCGTCTGCATGAGAATGGCTCTGCTGATATATCCGTAGATCACACTCCAACACTAGTTTCTAGCAAAACAAGCAAAGAAACAGATAATATGTAACAGAACCAGCATAAAAATATGACTCACTTCTTGGATGGCTGATTTTAGTCAATCAGTCTCAACAAAAACTCAAATTAACTTCACAAAAGCAAAGTCATAAAGGTTGCAGAGTTAATGAATTGTAAGTCAACAGATTATATGCACTTTTGCTTTCCTAATGAATGACAATGACGCTGATGTGCCATTAAGGAAACACATCATTATGTAAAACACCCATTTGTGAATTGATTTGTTGCATGGCGGAGCGCAGAGACATATGGCCTTGATGTTCCAAGCACAGCTTACAAACTTGAACACAAAGCCGGCACATTAACGAGTGAATCCAGCAAAGGAAACTTAAAAAGGGAAATGTGCCTACAGAGTCAGCATTGTCCTCTTAATTAAAATGACTTTAAAAAAAAAATAAAGACATGCAGTTCATTTTAAATGTACTGCTAAATGGATCACGGCCCTCAATCTCAGTCCATTAACTGCTCTCCTTTATATAGGCAAATGATGTAACTCATTTAAAAGTAGACATCTTTGTAAGAAAGTAGAGAAAGGAGAGGAATTTCACTTGTCTTCTAGTGTTCATCTTTACATTATAGAGAAATCGCCCCTCATTGGAATACGAATGCAGCAGAGCAGAGATAGCATTAAGATACTACACTCAGGCTGCTGTGCAAGTTTCTTTTCCATTTGTCCTCAAACACAAAACGCCTCACCTATTAAAGAAAAGTATGTCACTCCTTTCTCTCAAATAGATTTTCTTGTAAACAGGGAATAAAGTCATTAGAGATTTTAGGGTTAGCTGAGCTCAACAGAGGCATGTGGTAGAGAATTAGCAGGACGTGAAGCTCCATAAGAACTCCTAACCCCTTGATAGGCGCCTCACAATCAAAGTCATTAGCCAGTGTAATAAAGGGTCTGAGATACAGCCATTCTTCAACAGCCTAACTCTTTTATAACCAACAGATTAAAGTTGATTGGATTAAAATGACATTCTGCCTGTCTGACCTTGGCGGCAGCAGTTAAGTTCATCCAAATTAAATTTCTGCGTAATAAAGATGATTCATTTGTTGCCTGACGTAGTAAATATAAAACAGAAAGAAAAGGGAGAAAAGATTAAGTGACACACGTCACTGCACACAGGCACAATGTGTACACACATATACACAATCCAGCAATGACACACACACACGCACACACACACACACACACACACACACACACACACACACACACATTATTAATGGGGCTGGCAAGCACCTGGGTGCACATGTAAGAACACAGAGACACCCAGCAGTGATTCATGCAGTCATATGTTCTTCTTGAGAACTCAGCTGGAGTTATATTCTGAGTTATTACAAATAGACGAGCAGCAATCAGAGCAAACAATCACGTCTTATTTTGAGTTCATGGTCATGGCATCTACCTTTGTTCTCCACTGAAAATCTGAAGACGAGCATCATAGACTGTTACTTGGAGCTCTTACATGGAATGGTGTACACAATAGTCTTCAGGGGTTGTAAATGTTGTTATTAAAAGAATATTTCAAAATCAAAATCATTACCGACTAAGAAACTATGGAAAGGATAATCGAGTATTTGTGCTGCCTGGCTTGAGTCCACTGTGATGGACACGAGACAGGCAGCTCATCTGGGTCTTACACCGAGCTACATTGTGAACATGCTGAAACCATACGAGCCATCTTGCAGCCTTAGATTCTCAGCTGGGGCACTTCTGGTCGTTCCAAAGTCGAGGTTCAAATCCAAAGGGGATCGCGCTTTCTCTATCAGGGCCCCTCAACTTTGGAACGACCTCCCTGAGGAGATAAGGCATTCAGAGTCAGTGACGTCTTTTAAAACTCTTCTTAAAACTGACTTTTATAGATGTGCTTTTATTTTTACTAATCTTTTTCTATTTTTTTATTTAAGTAAATAATTCTCACTTATTTATCTATTTGACTATTAACTGTTTTATTATTTATTTTTTCATGTATTATTGTAATGTTCTTACTCCAGCATTTTCTATTTTTCTCTGATGTGACCTTTTTATTGTCTTTTCATGCCTTTATCTATTGATTAATTTAACAAAATAAACATTTATAACAATGATTTATTGGTTTACTGTTTCATCACTTTATTCTGTTTAATTTGCATTTTTTCTTTTAAATCTTTTGCTTTGTATTCTGTTTTTTCTGCGTTGTTCAGCTTTCACTCCTCTCTGTCTGTTAAAGGTTTTTTCTGTTATCCAAATCCTGACAGGCTTTGTTTGTCAAAGCAATAAACATTTGTTTTTAAAGGTGCTGTATAAATAAAGTTATTATTATTAGTAGTAGAAGTAGTATTATTATTATGTTTGTTTATGTTTATCATTATTCTTATTCTTATTCATGTTGTTGTTGTCATTATTGTTGTTATTATTATTATTATTATTATTATTGTTGTTAATACTATTATTGATTATGATTATTATTATTATTATTATTATAATCATTATTATTGTTATTATTATTATTATTATTATTATTATTATAACTATGATTATGATTATTAATATTATTATAATCATTATTGTTGTTATTATTATTATTATTGTTGTTGTTGTTATTACTATTATTATTATTATGATTATTAATATTATTATAATCATTATTGTTGTTCTTATTATTATTATTATTGTTGTTGTTATTACTATTATTATTATTATGATTGTGATTCTTATTATTATTGTTGTTGTAGTTGTTGTTGTTGTTGTTATTATTATTATTGTTAATAGTGTTAAAATCATTATTGTTGTTGTTATTATTTTTGTTATTGTTATTGCTATTACTATTACTATTACTATGACTATGACTATGATTATGATTATGATTGTTGTTGTTGTTGTTGTTGTTATCATTATTATTATTATTATATGCACATGTCTCCTAGCCTGCTGTTTCAGATTGTTATGTGCACAAGTCTAACCTGCTGTTTCAGCGTGTCCACCTGCTCCTGCAGAGATCCTCTCAGGCCTGTAAGATGATCCACTTCTTGCTGACTCTCTCTAAGTAGATTCTGATTGGTCTGGAGCTCATCTGTCAGCTGGTCCAGAGCCTCCTGAGAGTTCTCCCATTGGATAACCTTTTCCTGTAATCGCTGCACCATCTCAGCTAGCTCTTCCTTCACAGAACAAGCCGCTAAGTGAGAGTCTCTTAGCTGAGGAGGGAAAAATGTAGACTGTGCTTAAACTCAGAGGACTGAATACATGCTTATAGAAAAGTGGTAGGCGATGTTGGAATAGAGATGCAATGCTGGTAAAATACAGTCTCCCTTTAAACTGTGATGTACCTGTTGCTGTGAATACCGTAGCTCCTCTTCCAAATGCTCCACCCGTCCCTGCACCCTGTGCACCTTCTCTATCGCTGCGGTGTACTTCTGTTTAAAAATGGCTACACTTCCTTTTTGTACACTGGCATCTCTCAGCTCCTCCTTGGCTCCCTTTAGCTGCTGGTGAAGAAGTTCCATCTCCACCTCCTGCCTCTTCAGCCTTTCTTCACATGTCTGCACCTGAAGGCAAACACAGCAGAGTGAAGCATAAATGTTTACAAGAAAAAGAACACTTGTTGTTTTTAATATAGCAGCTATACGATTTGGTAGAGCTGCCGGGGCGTGACTCCCCTCACTGAGAGAAACACTGGAGCAATGATCAGTCGTGTTGCAGAAGCACCAAGAGTCAAACAGGAGGCTTTACCTGATGCTTCATTGTGACTAAATGTTGCAGGCAGTGAGAAAACCTTGCTAGTTTGTCTAATGTGGTGTAATATATCGTGCCGCTCTTCAGTAACCTCGCTCATAATGAAAGAGGGGAACCCAGGAAGTGAAACCAAGCTTAATCCGGGTGTTACACAAGGAATCCTACCGTAGCTCACCTTTCAAGCAGAGAGGTTGAGAAAGTTAAACCCGCTCCAACACTCAGCTTGAGTTCATCCACGTTAATCCTGCCCTAATCTGGATCAGAACATGAGGGTTTACGGCTAATGACAGCCAACTAGTTAGATTTCAGTGGTTCGCTGCAGCTTGGTTTAACCAGGGATTAGCCGGGCCCATCCAGGACTAACAGTGGGTAGGAGGCAGCATGGCTGAGTGGAAAAATTGCTCATGCAAAGGGAGAAAGAGAGGAGAGGAGGAGAGGATGGGAGAGGAGAGGGTGGAGTAACACCATCAACTTTCACTCTCTCCTCTTGAGTCAAAACTGAACAACCTGTGTAGGTGTGTTAGTGTATGTGTGGAATGCTTAAAAGTGAGAGGGATCATTTTAACCAAGGTTATCTGAGGTAACAGATAAAAAACAGCAGTAAGGTATCGTCACACTCTGACTCTACCTTTTTTTAAGTAGATGAATTCAGCTCCCTTTAATGTGCTCTCTACCAAACACTCCAAACGGTACGATTTACGACTTCTCTCTGTCTCTGGATGAAAGGCTTTTTTAACAAGGCTTAATGGGAAAACCATGGCTTTCTTGTGACCATAATCAGGAGCTTGTGCTCTGGAGAAACACACAACCCTCATTAGATATGATGGAAAACACACCGCTTTGACCCTCATTTGGCCGGCTATTTGAGTATTCATGGCCGTCACATGACTACCCAAGATGACCCTCCGCTGATAATAACTTAATTCTCCTATTCTTTTTTCCACTCAATCTCTTTAATCTTTCCTTTCTGCTTTTATATTTTGTCCAATTGGATGTGGAAGGTTGACAAACAAGAGGTCAGCTTGTCTTCTTTCGTTAATTTGAATGATCCAGACGCGGACAAATCGAAGTCAACTGCAACAAAAACTTTGTCTGTTGTAAATTTGTTCTTTTCGAAGGACTCTGAATACTCGACTGTGTGCTGCTCAGTGTGGGTGTGACAGTGCCATGTGAGACAGCCGGAAAATGCTCCTGAAAGGGATGATTTAAATCGATGAGATGGAAAATTAATCATGATACCCCTAAACAGCAGAGGGCGCTATCAGCCTCATTGTGTCTCTGTAGCTGAATAATGGTGGCCTACCAAAGTATACACAAACATGAAAGGGACAACATTATGATGACGCAAGACCTTAAGCCTCCACCAAGGGGAATAATACATGCAACAACACTTCATATTCATTCACCCTCTATACTTTTAAGAGTAGGCTTCAAACTTTCCTTTTTGATAAAGCTTAAAGTTAGAGCTGGATCAGGCTTGGACCAGCTCTTAGTTATGTTGCTATAGGCTTAGACTGACACACTGGGATCCTGAGTTTCCATCTCTCTCTCCTCTGTCTGCCTGTCTCTTACTTTAACTCTTCCTGTCCCATTAAAGTTACTAACCATAGACCTACAACTACTACTATCCGTTTCACCACTATCATCTCTCTCTCTTCACCTACCTGTGTGTCTAACATGGGTCTGGTCCTGCTGGAGGTTTCTGCCTGTTAAAGGAAGTTTGTCCTTGCCACTGTAACTTGCTAAATGCTGCAAAGTGCTCTGCTCATGGTGGATTAAGATGAGATCAGACTTGAGTCCTGTCTGTTAGATGGGACTGGATCTTGTCCTGTCTTGATGTTGGGTCTTTGTTAATAATAGAACATAGAGTACAGTCTAGACCTGCTCTGTTTGGAAAGAGTCTGTGGATAACGTTTGTTGGGATTTGTCGTTATATAAATAAAAACTGATTGATTGATTGATCTATCGAAGGCAGACTGGTCCGGGACTACCGCCGGTCTCAGCTACACTGGACAAATCATAGTCCTGTATTTGAAAATGGGGCGTGTCTGTAAGATGACGCTGACACAGGAGCGCTGCTTCAGCCTTTATGTAATAAACCAAGATGGCCATTTAAACAAACTGGATGATTTTCATTAAAACAAGAACTGTACAGCGTTCAGTGGAAAGAAAGACGTGTTTCTCTCCTTTGCATGCCGCTGTCTGAGTAACATCCCTTCTGTTTTGACCACTCACTCTCAGATTCATAAGCGCATCTGATTATTCTTTGCATGTTGTTCGCTGGTTCGACAGCATAGACCGGTTGGCTGTAGGGCCTCTCTTTCTCTCTCTGATAACTCAATGCACAAAAGACTTGATTTTTCAGCGGCTATGTTCTGCTGACTTAAACTGTCCTTGAGCTTTGTGACCTCCGACTCCGGATCGTTCAGCCCGCTCTGAATTTGGCAGAGAGTTGTTTTGCTTGAATCGGCTGTGGAGCAGGATGCCTCTCTGGCTCCAGCGCTCCGCATCAATCTCAGCTCGCCTGTTTCACAGCTTCCAGGTCAGAGTTGGACTGATCTATAGATTTCACAATAGATTCCACCTGTAGGAGAGGTGGAGATGAGCAGAGGTGAAGTGGAGAGGAGAGACTTCTTCCTTACTTGTTGCTGACTGGTACAGAGCTGATCATGTAGCTGCTGTTGGTCTTTCTCCGTCCGGTCTTGAAGGCACTGGATGCCTCTCACCTTCTCATTTAACTTACAGGCCTCCTGCTGATGTTCTCTGGCTTTGTGTTTCAACCGTCTCACCTCAGCCTCCAGTGCAGCCACCTGAGCACAAAGACAGAGAAAGAGAGGAAAACTGCAAAGGATGGAATTGGAAAAACTTGATGTAGGCATGCAAAGTCCAAACAGACAGAGACAAAAACAGAGAGGGGGCTGCAAGAGCCCGAAAAAGTGAGGGAATCAGGCTTGAGTCAGAGAGTATCCCAGTTTAGTTTGAGGATCAGCTGGGAAAATGTGGGCACAGCAGACATGAATGAGTAACGATTCCCCTTTCCTTCGCGCTAACTTTTGAGGAGCCTTTGAGCAAGGTGCTACAACTCCCACTGCTCTAATGGAGCTGCTGATGGTAGCCAGCAGTAGAAGACTGCTGCTGGTTTGGGCACTTCCCCTGAGTGGATGTGTGCAACTCAGTGGGTGTAAAAAAGGTCATTGCTGGAAAAAAAAACACAAGGGTGCTCACTCAACCTTGCCTCAGCGTATAAAAGGAAAAACAAAAAATAGAAAGACAGGTTCAAAATCCTCGTTGTACGGCCTAGAAAGGAATTTAAGCCCTGAGACAAATTTAAAATCAAAAACTGAAACAAGTCTGAAAAAAAAAAATCTCTCTCTCTCAGAAAACAGTTGGAAGACGCTACATTTGCAATATTAAAGAGGGGAGAGCGATCTCTCACAAACTGAACTTAATGCGGCAGAAAATTTGATAGAAGACAAGAAGTCAGAAGGACTAAAAAGATTTAAAGAAAAGGAAAATAACAAATACAAACAGTGAAAACAAGCCTCCCCACCTGTTCCTGTGTCTTTTGTTCCGCTGACTTCATTTCTGCTCTTAACTGCAGAATTAGCTGATCTCTGCTCCGAACCTTGACACACAGAAAATACACTTAAAGTACATATTTGGTTATCAGCATGAGATTTCGTTGCATATCTCTGACCCAAGCATGCACGCACACACAAACACATGCACTCAGAAACAGGGAGAGATGGACCTCCAGGTGCAAGGTGTGGAGTTTCTCATGGCTCAGAGCCAGATCAGCCTCCAGCCTCTCCTGGGCCTGCTTGAGGTGGACACACTCTCTGCTCCGGTCGTCCATCTTGGCTCTCAGCTCATCCTTCTCCTCGCACAGTTTCTGCAAAGCTCTTTCTGTTTGGAGCAACTGGGAAATATGCAATAAAGTTAAAGCACTCAATCAGTGCTCCAACTTCTGCAGCAGAACACACATAAATAACTTTCCACTAAGTAAAAGAAAGTTACGTCTCCACCTCCTCTGCATTAATTAACGTGCAATACAAGGACAGTATAATTAGATTGATTCTGATTGGTTTCTATGATGAAATAAATATAACAGTAACTTAATTTATTTGACTGAGGAATCCGTGATGAACTATTCAGTTAACAGAATTAATGTTAATTTGAGTCATGTGGATTAAAAAGGCCCGTTAAGAGAATAATGAAGCTGTTGTTTTTACCTCCTTCTGGCTTTCAGAGTGCTGCCTCTTCCTCTCTGAGAGCTCTTTCACCAGCGCACTCGTCTTAATCTCCTTCTTGTGAATCTGCAATAAACGACACATAAATCTGACGCTTTATGGAAGTTGGATGATGCTCATTTAGCTGCAACACACAGGCAGTCTTTTTGATGTTATTCTGAGGATCATATCTCAACACGCTGTCTCTCCAGATGCAGGGGAACTCAGGTCCTTGTTTACAAAACTTCAGATAAAATATCCCCGTCTTGTTTTCATATTTGTGTTTAAGATAACGCCGGTAGTGGCTGCGTGAGGCTGGATTCAGAGGAGCGCTGGTTTATGCTTCTCGTGAGTATACAGTGTGTCTGACAATCGCTTGTGTTTGTCTGTTCCCTTGGTGACCTTCCCTAATTACCCACTTCAATTCTCTGCCAAATGTGTGTTTGTGAGTGTGTGTCTGCGTGTGCTTCTTTCATGTGGGTGTGAGTCCTCACAAGTTTGCCGGGAAATACTTCTGACTGTTTTATCTCCTTTGTGCTCGGTGAGTCTGTATCTCGTCAAGGTTTTCTCTGTGTTTGTGTGTGGGGGTCAGTCAAAATCGCCAAATATCTGCAAAAAAGTGCCGAAATTTAAGCTGAATATTCCACTTGAGTACTTTTAGAAGCTCTTATACTACACCTTTTTTTAAAAAGAGGTTCTGAGGCTTTTCTTTGAATTTTTAAAAAAGGTTGAAAAGGAGAAATTCTGAGCAGTGAATCCAGATCAATTTAACCGAACAAGTAGCACAAGCAGAATCACATTTATGGGATTGTTCTGGATATTACTAATACAAATTTGATGTAAGTCTTTGTTTCCTGTTTTTCTTTTTTAGTGTACACAAACAGCCTTCATGTCAAACTGAGTCAAATACTCGCTCGCTCACACTCCCTCCCCCTCCTCCCCCCTCCCGCCCGTCCTGCATGATCCAGGGATTGTTTTGGCCAGAGTTGAGGGCTCGTTTGTAACTGTCCGTGGGGATTGATGGAGTTAACTTGGCTCTTTGACCTCTCACCTCTGCCTGTCAGCGGCCAGGCTCGCTAAACACACCAAACCTGAGCTATGGCGAGGGGAGGAATAAGAAAAAAAACACACCCCAGCATGCACCCAGCAGCTGCATCACAAACACTTACACACAGAACAAACAGGTGGAAGCTGAACACAGGCTGTTTTTTTTTTGTTTTTCCATGGACATCAAGAGAAGAAGAATTTAAAATAATATGACCAGAGCGTTAAATCAAGTCATTTCACTTACCCGCAGAAAACACAACTCTTACTTCCCGCCCATTTTCAAGTCTAAGCTTGATTTGGCTTTTATGTGTGTCTGTGTGTGCGTGAATTCCCCATGTGAAAGTGTGATAGGCAGAATGGATGTTGATAAACACCGGAGGATGTCGTGTCAAAACAGACAACTTGTCAAAACGACACACTAACTAGGTCAATCACAAAGTTTAAGGAGAAACTTTGGAGTGGAGCTTTGGTTTATGCATATCTCTACGTGGATGTCTACTCGTGTGTGTGTGTGTGAGTGTGTGTATGTGTGTGTGTGTGATAAGCTTCTGAACGAATCTGCAGGAGGGGACCTCCAATATCGAAGGTATTTTTAAATCAATGAGCTCTTAAGTGTATCTCAGTCTCAATGTGTTCACAGATACGCACGCACACAACACTCAGCGCCGATAGAATCCCTACTGACAGGCAATGACAAGATAAAGAGAGGGAGGGAAAAAAAGGGGGGAGAGGACGACAGGAGGGGGAGAAATAATATTTGAACAGTCGGGGGTGGGGGTGTGGAGACAGAGAGGGGATGAAAGGGAGAAGTGGCACGGCAAGAAAAGAAATGAGCAATAAGCGAGATCAAGAGAGAAAGCAAGGAGAGAGAAAAATCAGTAAGCTATTCTGATGGTTGTAAAGCATTGTGAGCAGGACCATGTTTGTCCAAATCCAACCTTGAAGGCTTGAACAACATTCCACATTTCTGCTAACCTTCCACTGCGGAGCCGCTTTTTCTCACTTCTTTTATTCTTCTTTGCTTTCTCACTTCCCTGAAGCCCCCCCCTTGTCCATTTCAGATAAAATGCAATTTGAATTCTTTTATCCAAAGCATGCTATAGAAGAGCTATGAGTGCATACTTTTTAAGTCCGGCCCCAGTGGGAAGCAGGAGAAACACTGTGCTGCAGAGTTCACAATGAAGTAACGACTGGGCATCGCCACACAAAAACTCACTGTGTCTATTTTCATGCTGCATCTGTTACACGCAGGACTGTAAAAATGAGTAACAATCAGAGCAACACAGAGCTGCAGGAACACAAATCATCAGGGGGAGTTTTATAATGTGCTTTGAATCTTTTGCATTCTTCAGATATGATTCAATGATCAGCTAAAAACTCGTTCGTCAGAATCAGCTCTTTCTTTTCTTCCTCACGTGCATTCATGACCCGGACTTGTTTCAGAGCCCTGCATGTGACTTTTGTTTCCGAGAAGATGAAGCAGATGATCTCTGAGACAAAGCCCCTTGTCATGTTAATGGCTTCCTTTCTTTCAAGTTCCTAAATGCGGAGGGAGGGGGAGCGGTGTAACACTTTAACCACATGTTAAAACTGCGGCAACATCTGGCCATTGCCACGATTTCATGTGAGTGCATGACACGGCCGGGAACACTAAGGCAGAATATAAGGTGGAGAAGCAGTAAATAAGGATGATGAATAATACAGGATTTAAAAATGTATATGATGGAGGAGTTTTATAGTTTTATAGTTCAGAATATGAAGTGAAGAGGGGGTGTTGTGTCTCTTTCTGTGGGTTTTCTACAGAAGCAGCTGGTCATAATTGGACTGTAGATGTTCTTACTGTCAAAACGTATTTTCCTGTAGCGTAATTTAAAGCTCCTGTTACAGTTTTTTCGACTGCATGAACACTAAAATCAAAGTATTACACAATAATCAAAACCTTAAACTCAAGGAGCAAAACATCGGCCCAGATTTGCACCACTTTCAGCACAATGTCAGACTCACACTTTTTTGCAAAACAATACACACAGTGATTTTCAAAACACTAAACACACTTGTATACATTCAACACAGAAGTACATCATGATGTCACTTAGAATTCCAAAGCACTGACTGTCACATTACCACACTTATGAGCCAATTGGTTAAATTCTACTTCTCAGTGATGAGAGTACTGTAAGTGAAGTACACAGAGAAAGTGCAAATATACAATAAATTCACCAAACACTACACAAGACCAACGCTGCACACTGATGAACATATCATTTATTTCTCTCTATATACCCAAATCAGTCAACATGTCAACATGGAGAATCACAACAAAACATGTTCCAGTTTTCATGCTACTACAGTAGTGTGCATAACACTGTAAGCTCAGCAAATATCACACAGACATAAAATACTGTTTCCAGCACAGGTTACAACTACAGTAAAAAGAAAATAAAAAATCTACATTAGACATTACTTACTTTTGATTTTAGTATTTATGCAGTCGTAAAAAACTGTAATTATAGACACACCAATCAGGTTTAAGCACTATATAAATGAAACAGGTGAGTTCACCTGTCTTCAACTGGATAGAGTATTTTATGTCTGTGTGATATTTGCTGAGCTTACAGTGTTATGAACACTACTGTAGTAGCATGAAAACTGGGACATGTTTTGTTGTGATTCTCCATGTTGACATGTTGACTAATTTGGGTATATAGAGAGAACTAAATGATGTTTTCATCAGTCTGCAGCGTTGGTCTTGTGTAGTGTTTGGTGAATTGTATATTTGCACTTTCTCTGTGTGCTTCACTTACAGTACTCTTATCACTGAGAAGTAGAATATAAAGTGTTTTAGGTTAGCAGCAGCAGTGTGTAACTGGTTCAAACAGAATGAGGTCATATGAAACGTTTAACAAAACAAAATATGGTTTTGATAAATTAGTAGTTTTTACAAGAGTGTTTCATTTTGCAAAGGATCTGAGGTGTTCTGCTACTTGTGTGTGTGGTAGTGTGAATTGTGTGTAGTGTTTTGACAAAATGGGCCCTGTTTTCAAAATTGTGTTTAAGCAATGGAGAAAAACTGTGAAGAGGAGATTTTATCCTGTTACAAAACAGACTAAAATTAATATTGAAGCTTCTTTATGGGCTACAAAAGCAAACAAAACCTTCAGATATGAGATTGATTATTTCTAAACAGTAACATGTAACTTCTAAACAGCTGAGGGGGGTAGGCTTCAGTCGTATTGATTGACTACACGCTGCTAAAACAGTCTTTTTAAAACCCTTTCATGTCTAACGTTAAGATGAGTTATGCGTTCAAGTGTTAAAATAACACAGGGTGAGATTTTTTGCTAGAAAATACTTCTAACACATGTATGAGGCAAAATCTGCAGAGATGAGAGGTTCTGCTTTGTCCACAGGGGGCGCCAAAATCAACACAACTCCAAGTTCCTCACAGGAGCTTTAAAGGTCCAATCAGGCAAACTGTCAATGGATGACAAATAAGAATAAATAAAGTTTTTCATTCACTTTAAAAAATTATTTTTTTTTCCCAGCACTTTTTATATGTGTGGTAACACCTCAATATAGAAGTGTTCATGTGAAACTCTCCGGCCTGGAAACCAGATGAGTCCGTAAGCTCATGTTTCTCTTGTTCTGGCAGAAGTGTCTGGAAGCCATCAGTTTAGAGACATCCATCCCGCCTGATTCAGGGCAGGCCAAACACAACAGATTATCTTGGAAGGGCCGGGTCTGTCGGTCTGACAGCGACACAGGAGCGCTATCCAGGCCTTTTCTCAAACAACTGGAGCGACTGCATTCTCTGTTGAATGAGTCTAACCAAACCGGACAACATTTCATATTTCATTCAAATGCTAAGTGCTGCTACATTACTTCATGTGAGATATTTGTGATTATGTGAGTTATCTACCTTGTTCTCAGGGTGCTACTGTAGAAATGATTATTAAGGGTGGAGCTTCAGGTGATAGAGAAAAGTGGCTAACCGTAGCAGCTTGATCATTTGTAATAATCCCTCCTAAACTAAATAAATATTAAGACCCAACACTATTTACTATGTACGCTAAGTTACATGAGTACACAATGAGAAGGAGAGAGTAGATCAAATTTAACTGGTGGCATAACATTTTTTAATGCTTAAAAATGTTTGAAGTGTTTGCTGTTCGTTTTTGTTGATGTTACTGCTCTGGTTTTTGTTTAGTTTTTAACTCTGTTAAGCACTTTGAATTGCTCTTTGTATGCATGGTGCTTTATAAATAAACTTGCCTTGCCTTACTGTTGTACTTACCAGTTGTACTAATGATCAGTAAAGATACATTTGGGGCTGGAACAGCAGTGTTTTGAACATGTACTGAAGACACCAATAATTGTTCCTATGATAACTTTTCATACTGTGTTTTTACTATTGTTACATTTGTAAGCTGACCTTGCGTGTCCTGAAAGGCGCCCAGAAATAAAATGTATCTTCTTCTTCTTCTTCTTCTTCTTCTTCTTCTTCTTCTTCTTCTTCTTCTTCTTCTTCTTCTTCTTCTTCTTCTTCTTATTCTTCTTCTTCTTCTTCTTCTTCTTCTTCTTCTTCTTCTTATTATTATTATTATTATTATTATTATTATAACTAGTTAAGTGTCCAATACCGACCTACAGATATGAAATCAATAAGGACACGACCGGTTTCAGATAACATTATGACCTCAGGTGTGGGGAGGAAGACTTGAGAATAGTTTTACTATTGACTGTACAGTTTTGAACATAATGTTCAGGCTATTTCTGGCATAGAGTCCAGGGCAACATGAATGAAAAGTAGATTCAAGTACATCCATCTGTGTGGAGAAGGATCACTTTTCCTGTTGCTCTTTAGAAAGGACAGATATCTTAGATGTTCTCATGAACCAAAGCAGAATTACATAAACCAATAGTCTCAGCAACATGAAACAAGAAGTGAAGTTACAGCTGTGTGTCATTCTCATTAGTCAGCATCATAACTACAAGTCAGTTAAACAAATGATTGATATCTTTATAATGAAAGGCCTGAAGTGTTGGTCATATCTTGTGTCTAAAGCCTGATTCATACTTCTTCGCCTGTACCTACGCAGAGGCCTACGTACGTAGCTGACGTGCACCTCCTCCAAAATGTAACTACCTGTAGAATCGACGCGGACCACAAGACCTGTGATTGGTCCGCTCGGCGGCATTGTATTTCCTGCATTTACAGCACTTCCGGGATCCCCGCCACACATCGGCCGTGTATTTCATCTCCTCCTCTCTATTCTTCATGTAATCATGTCTGTATGATAAACAGTGACATGAATCAGCTGTAGATTAATATAACACGCTCTGAAACTCTGTGGAAAAGGAAACAGAGATCGTAGCGGGGCCGGAAGCAGGGGACCGACTATCAGAGAGACCGCACTGCACTCAAGAGTTTTGTCGGAGTATTGCTGCGCGACACGGACACATCGACGCACAAGTATGTAGTGCTTATGACGTAAAAGTATCAATCAGCCTTAAGCTGCAGCATACCCACTCACCACCAGCTACAGCGGTAGCTCTGGTTGATGGTAGAGTTATACTACAGTGCTCTACCACCCGGATGTCAACAAGCACAGACGACAGATGACATCTCGCAGCACGGTGGAGTTTGACAGCATGCTGATCTAGATAATGGAGATGGAGTTGTTTGTAGGCTGTGTCTGGTTAAACTAGAGTACTGAGTAATCCAGCACAGGCATGTGTTGTTAACCTGCAAGGAGGATGGAAGGTGGGTGGTGCTAGTTCTGCTAACCACTGTTAGCAAATTAACTCTTTGCATTCAGACTCTGTGATGCCATTTTAAGCCGTGTTATTCTATACATATTGTGCGTTATTTGACTGTTTCCTGAGTGTTGTCTCACCATTACACTAGTCCATAAATCCAAATGTCCTTTTAAACAAGGCCTCAGAGCTGATTAGGTTGTTTTTTGCTTTGCTGTCTGCAGCGACAGATCCAATAAAGTAGCTAAATATGCTAACGTGTGTAATCTGAGGCCGCTTCTTCATCCTTCAGTAATAGACAGCAAATAAATGATAATTGTTTGATAATGTTCCCTCACTTTTAACCACTGAATCGCTCTAAATAATCAGGATGAGTGTACTGCTGTAAAGGAAAGCGCTGGTTTTGTGTTCAGTGGCAGAATGCATCAGAAGTCACACACATAGCTCACGCATGATATCATAAGAGTTAAGTATACCATGGATAAGCCACATGATTTAAATCTTTTAGCTACCCTGCCTTCAGCAAACTGCTTCAACACACACGTTATTTCTCTGACTGGCTGTAACCTCCAGAGGCATTTTGGCCTTCACCTGTAGATACCTGTAAAAGAGTCAGAGGATCCAGAACAACTTCAATTTGAAAATGTTTGCAGCAATGCAGGGCTGGTTTAATGCAGCGTGTTTTCCTTTCTGACGAGTGTGCTTCAGTCAATGCACAAAAGATGAAAAGGAAAGAGAACCGTGCTTCAAGAAGCAGCTGTTCAGCGGTCAGGTGGTTTGCTTCTACCCGAGAGTGAAGTCAGAACCACTCAAACCCTCATTCACAGACCACTCCTCAGCAGTTTCAGAAAACATGACCTCAGAATGAAGTGCATGGACAACTAACTCCCTGCAGGTTTGATAAACTGACTTCCTATTCTTCTCAGCAAAGTAAAGCGGGAGCGACTAAGCAGAGCATGTTTCAGATGAAGGAGAAAGTTCTGACAGTATTTGTTCAGCTGTGCTAATGTTAGGACATCGAGAGGCCAAAAGAAAAATACTTAACCCAAAGTTCTCTCAGTTTCACTTATGTTTAAGTGGGAGCAGGCACGCTCTCTCTCTCTTACACACACCTACTACTACTTCTGTCCATACAATGAGGAAATGAAGTGTGCATGAGTGAATGCAAAGCTGTAACTGTGTGTGAGTCCATGTGTGGGTGTGTGTGAGAGAGGGCTTGGAATAGATCAGAGAAAGAACATTTTTGGTGCATAAAGCAGGGCCAGATGTGGGCCAGAAACCAGATCCCTGGACACAGTGTAATGGTCCGACCGCTGACTTAGCCAATCCGAAAACATGAAAGACACACTGCTACACATGTGCACACACCCACACAGACACAAGGATGTACAGTGAAGCTAAACGCACACGTAAATCCACAAAACAGGCTAAACAACCGCTTGACAGATTTGAAACTGCTGCAGAGGATTCTATAAATGTTTTAATTAAATGTGTTGTTCTGCTAAAGCTAATTTCATAAAACATGGCCTTTAGAGGACGGATTATTTTTGTTATAACAACCTCGGTAAGAGGCTAAAATTCTTGACCTTCACCCTAAACCAAAAAATATTCAGAATTTTTTCGTGGTAAAGAAAAAGGACTGATCCTCTTTTTTACTAATCCAATCCCTTCATATTCAGCGATGGCGTAGTGAAAAGTATCTCCCCGCCCTGCTTAATTAAAGCTTAAATAAAACCGAACATATGTCTTTAATACATCACTGAATAGGCGGAGGACAAAATGGCGTAGACGCAGTGGAGCATAAGAATGTTAATTTTTGTTTAACTCGACTCTCAGGCAGAAAAAAATCCTTGTTTTAGTAGAATGTTAAAAAGTCCGTATTCGTCAAATGTGTGTGTTTTCAATAAGGCTCTAAATATCAGAACATCCCATTACCCATTATCTCAAACCTTATTATCAGCACCATTGTAGAAAGAGACAATGCCTGTCACAGTGAATATTACATTTGAAAATTGAATATTTAAATGAATCGCTCACCTGCGTGACCCTTCTTATCAGTCCCATTGTGCCAAAAGACAATGCATTACATTAAAGTGAATATTATATTTCATCTCTGTGCTGTGGGAAATCGTGCAGTTTAATCGTTCTTTTCTGACATTGTCCGTTTTTGTGTAGAAAATGTTTCTTGACCTTGTGAGGAAGCAGGCGTGTTGATAATGTAGCAGTGTCAACAACACGCGGGCAACAACAGGGAGGTCAAATACCAATCAGTGGGAGTGTAACAAGCCACTTCCTTCAGATATTGTTTAAAAATGTGATTGAGCTCCCAGAGCGAGAAACAAATTACCTTCTTTTCAGTGGAGCGATGCACATGTGTCAGCTCCTGTTGCAGATGCTCCATCTCTTCCTGTGCATGGTGCAGCTGGTCCTGGGTCTGCTGCTTCTGCTGCCTCTCCGTCTGCAGGCTGCTTTTGGTCTGATCCAGGGTCTCCCTGATATCCCTCAGCATGCATTCACCCGTCTGCAGCTGAGGAGTGAGCAGAAAATAGAGAGCAGGAGAAAAGAGTTGAAGAATGTGTGCACTATGTTGTTATTTGAACCTTCTCCAAAAGGCTGAGAGAGGGACAGTCGCAGGCAGGCAGGCAGCTGTTAGAGAGCCGAGGAGGAGGCTCACACGTGGAGGAGAAGAAGAGGCTGAAGCGTGACAAGAAGAGCAGAAAAAGAAGAGGATGAAAGAATAATTTAGGGACATTTGTCTCCGCTCTGTCTCTATAGTGATGAAAAGGAGCATCATAAAGGCTTTGTGCCAGACTGGAGGACCCTACAGTTACTGCTTTGACTCAGGACCCGTAAAGCTGCTTGACTACACATCATAAAGTGGGAGGACACCAAGAGCTTCTTTAACTTTGGGACAAAGCTCACAGAGAGTAAATATGTGAAGAAGCATACTTCTGCCCTATTGTATACATCTTTATCTGACATGTTGAAGTCAGCCGAGCACTGTGTGACTGCAGGAGAATAAACTGCATTGAGTAAATCTTTTTGTCAGCAGAGAAAAGAGAAAAAAGAGACAATTTTGTGTTACTAAACCAATGACTCAAGTGTGCAGAGTGAGCCCCTGCACTTGAAGATGAATGCACTATTATGTCGATGATGTAACAGGGAAATGAAGTTAGTGTTGGAAAAGTGAGGGCGTAAAGTCAGCCTTAAAGAGAGCGTTTCAAGTGTTCCTTAAGTCAAGAGACCAAAAAGCTTTCATGTTGGAAATACTCGCTTCAGTCGGCTGCCAGGCACGGCGCCGCTAAAACACAGGCAGCAGATGAATGACTCGATTTGGTCAAGGACACAGTAAATGGGTTAATTTAAGCCTAAACACATCAGCAGAACGCACCATTGTGATATACCTAGAGGGGAGAGAAAGAAACACAGAGGAAGGGCGACAGAGAGAAAGAGAGGGAATTATACGAAAGAGAGGAAAAGGACAACGAGAGAAACCTAAAGGCCATTCCATTCATCACGCGTATGACTCTTTAATGTTCCCATACATTACCTTTAGCTCTCATTGGGGCAAGGGCGAGATTGGACGGAGGGATGAGGGACGGAAAAAGGCGAGCAAGATGGGAGTTGATGGAAAGTAATGAATGAACAAAACAAAAAAAGGAAGTGTTAACCCCTCCCCCACTTTTGGTTAAGTGATATCCACAAGAACATGGTTTTATATTGTACAACCAGCCAACCCTCGGCGGAGCTAAGATGGTGGCGATGAGTTATTAAATATGGAGAGAGGGCGAGAGAGGGAAGGCGGAGGAGGAGGGGAAGAAGGACGGATGATTAACTGTGAAGGAAGTAAAAAATGAGGAGAATTCCCTCATGTACCTGACTGGATTTGATTTAAGGAAGGGTACCCAATTCTGTTCCTTATTTAAGAAGAGCTCCCCCCTGTGTGTGTGTGTGTGTGTGTGTGTGTGTGTGTGAGAGAGACAGAGTGTGTGTTACCTACTTTGCTCTGCAGTGAAGCCAGGCTCTCTTTGAGCTCTGTGTTCTCGTGGACCAGCTGCTTCGTGTGTTTCTCCTTCATGGCCAAGCTTCTCTTGAGAGAGTCCTGTGTGGCTCGCAAACCCACCACATCCTGGTCCAGATCTCTCACATGCTCCTCTCTCTCTTTCATCTAACACACACACACACACACACACACGCACACACAGGGACGACAGAGCAGTCTGTAACATGCCAACACAACTATTAAACTTTACAAGTTTCAACATATAGCAGTTGGATGTTACTTTCTTTTACTCTAACTTGAAGTCGATCACGCCTCAGGACTTGTTCTGAGAATGTGAAGCCGACCAGAGACCCACACACACATTCTTCCTTTATCTGTCTCCTACTCTTTAGAAACCTTGAATAAGTGCACAAAAAAATTCAGCTCTAAAGGATGTTAATCCACTCAACTCACAATATAATGGATTTCACAATGCTTATGATAGTACAATTCTTTTAGGGTGTAAATCAGTTTATGTTAATGCTTTAAGGACAAGATCGCCTCAAAAACTCTTATTCTATCTGCTTTTATTTTCCCTTTGTATCACCTTTGCCAAGGTTATTTTATTCCCTGTTTTGATTACAAATAGGATTTTGGTGCTTCTGCTAAACTGAGTTGTGTGAGTTGTATTCAAGAAAGTATTAGCAGCCTCAAAGAGGTATAAGCTTTTAAAGTCTTCCCATTGTTGTACCTCTCTCTGTCTTTGTTATCTGTGGAGCAGATGTGTAGACATTACTGCAACATATATGAAAAGGTGCAGAGAAAGAAACATAGTACAGTTAGTTTATGAAGCTGAATGGTGATCTTATAAGGATGAAAATAAGCCAGATATCGTTAAGTGCAGCGAAACACTAGTGGTGCATCCTCAACTGCAAAATCTCGTCCTACTGCAACCATGAATATGTGCCTCGATTCAGCCAGACACAAGAGATGTTGAACGAGATCAATCTTTATTCATCCATCCATCCATCCATCTTCTACCGCTTATCCGGGTCCGGGTCGCGGGGGCAGCAGCCTCAGCAGGGAAGCCCAGACACTCCTCTCCCCGGCCACTTCCACCAGCTCTTCCGGGAGGATACCGAGGCACTCCCAGGCCAGCTGAGAGACATAGTCTCACCAGCGTGTCCTGGGCCTTCCCCGTGGCCTCCTCCCAGTCGGACATGCCCGAAACACCTCCCCAGGGAGACGCCCGGGAGGCATCCTAACCAGATGCCCGAACCACCTCATCTGGCTCCTCTCGATCCGATCTCATATAGCGCCAAATCCCAACAAATGTTCTCCTCAGACTCTTTCCAAACAGAGCAGGTCTAGACCGTACTCTATGTTCTATTATTAACAAAGACCCAACATCAAGACCGGATCAGATCCAGTCCCATCTTCCAGACAGGACTCAGTCTGATCTCATCTTAATCCACCATGAGCAGAGCACTTTGCAGCATTTAGCAAGTTACAGTGGCAAGGACAAACTTCCTTTAACAGGCAGAAACCTCCAGCAGGACCAGACTCATGTTAGACGCACATCTGCTGAGACCGTGTTGGAGAGAGGGATAGACAGAGATAAAAAGAGAGAGAGAGAGATGATAGTGGTGAGATGGATAGTAGTAGTTGTAGCAGCTGGAGTCTGGCACGTCCACAGCAGAAGAGATCTAGATGGAACCAACAAGACAAGGGAGCTCAGGGACTCCAGAAAGGTCTATGGTTAGTAACTTTAATGGGACAGGAAGAGTTAAAGTAAGAGACAGGCAGAGAGAGGAGAGAGAGGGAAAGACAGGATCCCAGTGTGTCAGTCTAACTTATAGGCTTTATCAAAAAGGAAAGTTTGAAGCCTACTCTTAAAATTAGAGAGGGTGTCTGCCTCCTAGACCCTGACTGGTAGATAATTCTAAAAGAGAGGGGCCTGATAACTGAAGGTTCTACCTCCCATACTACTTTTAGAGACTTTAGGTACGACGACAGGACAGGAAAAGTTAAAGTAAGTGATAGCAGGGGGGAAGAGGGGTGAGGTAGGATCCCAGTGTACCAATATTCAACTCCCTTGCAAGGTATCGTTACGTCCCTCATCAAACAGGAAGGCTGAGGCTGAAGTTTTGGTTAGCACTCCCAGCGGTTGCTAACTCAACTCCAGGCAGCATGCATTCCTCGCTCTCTACTCCCCACATTTTCTGTCCCTCTTCAGCTGTTCCATCAATAAAAGGAAATAAAGTCCAGAAAAATAACATGAAAAAGGTAGCAAGGCTGTCCAACTATGTCGTTAGTAGACGTAGCACAGATAATTTAATTTGACGACAAATGCTTTCATCGTGTTTTTATGTGAGGTCCATTATTCTCTTCTATTACATCCAACTCTAGTCTTATAATTATCATCTGAACTTTAGAGTTACATTCAAAACAACATCTATTAGTTTTTACACAAGCCTTCAAACTTCAACATTATTTTCATTCATAATGACTCAAACATGCAATAATTGTCCAGTTATATTCAAAGCTCTAACCCGCTGTGTGTTTCTGTGCATGCAGCAGTGCTGGAGTTATAATTGTAGGAAAGAGGCTGCTGTTTTCTGAGGAAGCAGACAGTGGCTGAACTCCTCACCCCGTGCCTGAATGTGAGTGTGTGTGTGGGCTGCTGGTTCAGAACCCCATGCCAAATCAAAGCCCCTATTCATTAGCACTGTGTTTATTGAGCCCTGTGTTAGATTAGTGAGGAGGCTCCACAGACAGTACACACACACATTTACATACACGGACTCATGCACACTCTTTTTAATGCACATGTGCACATAATTACATACCCTTACATATCAGACTCTCATAGGTTTATTAAAAAGAGACTGCCACACACAGAAAAAACCCTCACAGGACAGATTTACACACACATACACACACACACACGCAGTGGTTACCTACAGTTCAGTGGTTTTCTTAACTTCTTGACTTTGGACTTGAGTCTTGAACACAGCCTGAGTTCTCCAGACTCTGCAGCACATGTATCATCCAACATAATGTAACAGCTATCTAAAGGTAGTCTTTTATCCTGTTAACTCATCTACAGCATGGCTAATGGATGGTCACAATTATGATCAGCAGGGCAGCCGATACTGCAGCACTGAATTAAAATGATCCCTTTATCTGAGTATTCAGACCATTTCAGTGTGACTGTGGGGAAATAAAATATGTTTTTAAAAACGGAGACAATAATGTGTGAATTAGAGTGCTCAACATGGCGTATTAGTGCTCTCAAGTTTGTCTTTTTTGGGTTAACTCATCTATAGTGCAAGAGGGAGTTCAGATGAAAAATGATGATGAAGAAAAGAGG